>NC_090646.1:1132500-1432500 GCF_040937935.1 Hyperolius riggenbachi | reverse complement strand
AATCACCGCACAAACCACAGCTGAAACTCAAGATCAAACTGGGAGGGCAGGTGCTGGGAACCAAAAAGTGAGTGACGCCCCTCCCCCCCCATGACTCTCAGCCCCCGTCTGTGGCCGGCCTCTGTCGCCCCCCCCCCCCCCCCCCCGGTCTGTGGCCGGCCTCTGTCGCCCCCCCGTCTGTGGCCCCCTAGTGGTCGGACCGCACAATGCCTTCCAATCGGTTTTAGCACACAAACCATGCAATCTGTGGTCGCAATCAGTGCACAGAAACCGCTGGAATTTTGGCAGCGAACAGACCAGAGGGAGGCGTGCGATCTATAAAACACAAAATACTAGGCTGCCACCATCTCTGTTACCATGGGACAGAGAATCCCACTGACTGGCTGACTCTAGACCTGCAAATAAAACGGTTAAACACACTCCTTTATCTAGCTATCAACAATAGTAGCAACTCTTCAGAAGCTAGGGTACCGGTGGTGCGGCTGAATAGCAGGGTAGCTGAACAAATAAAATGACTTTTTAGAAGTCTTTATTATAAATGCAATAAAAAATAATTAATATATACAGAAATTAATTAAAATCAACAATTATAGAGACATTAGTAGCGCAGTATGAAAATAAAAATAGGGGTAGAAATACATGGATACTTAAGCTCAGGTGAAATATGTCCTTTCTGGGAAATCTGAGCACATGGAAAATGTCCTTTGTTTCAGTTCAGGCAATGGCCGCCAGCCACATGGTCCTCTGCCTGGCCTTATCAGGTGATGCTACACAGGGGAGGACTGCCCCTCCTTGTTTGCTTCCTGGTTTTATGGAAGCTAGTTTTGGGGTGGGACCAAGCCCGCCCCTCTGGTGTACAAACCAATCACAGTTAAAGTCCTTGGAGAGAGATTTAGGTTTAAACGTATAAAACGCTGTAATTCAGAACCGATAAATGCCACATGTGCGCTGATAACAGATTAATACACAGTGGATTCTGGGAATCATACAGAGACCAAAAATCCTGAGTCTAGCCCAAGTGGTTGCACCAAAATTAATAACTCTGCTTAGGAATGGGCTAAGAACTCCCACGCTCTCTTAAAACGTGCGCAATTTCAACTGCACCTAAATGTGTTATTTTAGTAGAGATAGTCAGTGGCATGCTGCTACAAGCTTACCAAAAAATGACTGGCTATATTTTCACTTTGGGCTGTCCATATGACAAAGTCATGCTGTGTTGCTGCCCTTCCGTCTGGGGGACTGCAGTTTCTGAATAGGCCCCCTGCTGTGGCTTTTCCTGACTATTTCTGTGTATGCTGTCATTCACAGGTAACTGTGATGAGGTAATTACCTGGCCAGAGTTGTGACAGGTACGTGTGAACTGTCTTCTGGGCTCCCTGCATTCTGAAGTAGCTTAGGCCAAATGGTGCTGAAACACACTCAGCTGTAAGTTTCTTTTGAACCAGCTAATTACACCAACATTAACTTCACTGGGCAACAAACATACTTCAGGAAAATAAAAAATGTCATTCTAATCGCTGAAATGACTGCGCGAATCTTCCCGATTCGCCTGCGTTTCTCATGGCCGTTCCTCTGTCGCCCCTGTCCGTGGCTTTCCTCTGTCACCCACCATCTGTGGCCGTTCCTCTGTCGCCCCTGTCCTCCCTGCCTCCCTCTGTCACCCACCATCTGTGGCCGCCCTCTGTCGCCCCGTCCGTGGCTTTCCTCTGTCACCCACCATCTGTGGCCGCCCTCTGTCGCCCCGTCCGTGGCCTCGCTCTGTCACCCACCATCTGTGGCAGTCCTCTGTCGCCCCTGTCCTCCCTGCCGCCCTCTGTCACCCACCATCTGTGGCCGCCCTCTGTCGCCCCGTCCGTGGCCTTGCTCTGTCACCCACCATCTGTGGCAGTCCTCTGTCGCCCCTGTCTGAGGCCGCCCTCTGTCACCCACCATCTGTGGCCACCCTCTGTCGCTTCGTCCGTGGCCTCCCTCTGTCACCCACCATCTGTGGCTGCCCTCTGTTGCCCCGTCCCTGGCCTCCCTCTGTCACCCACCATCTGTGGCCGCCCTCTGTTGCCCCGTCCCTGGCCTCCCTCTGTCACCCACCATCTGTGGCCGCCCTCTGTTGCCCCGTCCGTGGCCTCCATCTGTCACCCACCATCTGTGGCCGCCCTCGGTCACCCCCCTGTCCGAGGCCGCCCTCTGTAACCCCCCCCCCCCCCCCGCGTCCGAGGCCGCCCTCTGTCACCCCCCCGTCCGAGGCCGCCCTCTGTCACCCCCCCCCCCCGTCCGAGGCAGCCCTCTGTCACCCCCCCCCCCCCCCCCCGTCCGAGGCCGCCCTCTGTCACCCCCCTGTCCGAGGCCGCCCTCTGTCACCCCCCCGTCCGAGGCCGCCCTCTGTTGCTCCCATCCGTGGCTGCCCTCTGTGGCCTCCTTCGGTATCCCCCCCCCCAGTCTGTGGCCGCCCTCTGTCACCCCGCCTGTGGCCGCCCTCTGTCACCCCGCCTGTGGCCGCCCTCTGTCACCCCGCCTGTGGCCGCCCTCTGTCACCCCGCCTGTGGCCGCCCTCTGTCACCCCTGTCTGTGGCCGCCCTCTGTCTCTCCACCATCTGCCCCCCCCCAGTGGACTCCCTTTGTCACCCCCCCCCCCCCCCAGTCTTTGACCGCCCTCTGTCACCTCATGTTTCTGTATGTGGCCGCCCTTTCTCTCACCCCCGTCTGTGGCCGCTCTCTGTTCCCCCCCCCCCAGTCTGTGGCCGCCCTTTCTCTCACCCCAGTCTGTGGCCGCTCTGTCCCCCCCCCCCCCCCCCAGTCTGTGGCCGCCCTTTCTCTCACCCCCGTCTGTGACCGCCCTCTGTCTCCCCCATCTGTGGGCGGCCTGTTACCTGTCTGTGACCGCCCTCTGTCCCCTCATGTTTCTGTATGTGGCCTTTCTCTCAGTGGTCACTCCTTGTCACACTACACTGCTGGTTCTCCTGACCTGTGTTTGCTCTGGTCCCGCAGTGTCCCCACCTTCACTGTGGTGCCGCAGGTTCCGCAGTCTCCCCTGATGGTGGACGATGAAGATGAGGAGCCACTGGAAGGAGTCCCGATCGAGCAGTACCGAGCCTGGCTGGGTAAGATGCTGATGCCACTGAAGGGAAATGCCTCAGGAGAGGAAGCCCCTCATTTCTCTACCCAGCTGTTCCTGCACCCCCCAAAGCCAATTACGCAGGCAATACTTGTAGAGGGACCCCGCAGGGGAAGAGCCTTGAGTGGTGACAGATATCGGGGGAGCACCCTCCTGTGGTGACAGATATAGGGGGAGGGGCCTCCTGTGGTGACAGATATAGGGGGAGGGGCCTCCTGTGGTGATGGATATAAGGGAGGGACATTCTGTGGCGATGTATATAGGGGAGGGGCCTCCTGTGGTGACGGATATAGGGGAGGGGCCTCCTGTGGTGACGGATATAGGGGAGGGGCCTCATGTGGTGACGGATATAGGGGAGGGGCCTCATGTGGTGACGGATATAGGGAGAGTTGCCTCCTGTGGTGATGAATATAGGGGAGGGGCCTCCTGTGGTGATGGATATAGGGGAGGGGCCTCCTGTGGCGATGAATATAGGGGGAGGGGTCTTCTGTGGTGACGGATATAGGGGGAGCGGCCTCCTGTGGTGATGGATATAAGGGAGGGACCTCCTGTGGTGACAGATATAGGGGGAGGGGCCTCCTGTGGTGACGGATATAGGGGAAGGGGCCTCCTGTGGTGATGGATATAAGGGAGGGACATTCTGTGGCGATGTATATAGGGGAGGGGCCTCCTGTGGTGACGGATATAGGGGAGGGGCCTCCTGTGGTGACGGATATAGGGGAGGGGCCTCATGTGGTGACGGATATAGGGGAGGGGCCTCATGTGGTGACGGATATAGGGGAGGGGCCTCATGTGGTGACGGATATAGGGAGAGTTGCCTCCTGTGGTGATGAATATAGGGGGAGGGGCCTTCTGTGGTGACGGATATAGGGGGAGCGGCCTCCTGTGGTGATGGATATAAGGGAGGAACCTCATGTGGTGACGGATATAGGGAGAGTTGCCTCCTGTGGTGATGGATATAGGGGAGGGGCCTCCTGTGGCGATGAATATAGGGGGAGGATCCTTCTGTGGTGACGGATGTAGGGGGAGCGGCCTCCTGTGGTGATGGATATAAGGGAGGGACCTTCTGTGGTGATGTATATAGGGGAGGGGCCTCCTGTGGTGAAGGATATAGGGGAGGGGCCTCCTGTGGTGATGGATATAAGGGAGGGGCCTCATGTGGTGACGGATATAGGGAGAGTTGCCTCCTGTGGTGATGGATATAGGGGAGGGGCCTCCTGTGGCGATGAATATAGGGGGAGGGGCCTTCTGTGGTGACGGATATAGGGGGAGCGGCCTCCTGTGGTGATGGATATAAGGGAGGGACCTTCTGTGGTGATGTATATAGGGGAGGGGCCTCCTGTGGTGAAGGATATAGGGGAGGGGCCTCCTGTGGTGACGGATATAGAGGGGCCTCATGTGGTGACGGATATAGGGAGAGTTGCCTCCTGTGGTGACAGATATAGGGGTAGGGGCCTCCTGTGGTGACGGATATAAGGGAGGGACCTTCTGTGGTGATGTATATAGGGGAGGAGCCTCCTGTGGTGACGGATATAGGGTAGGGGCCTCATGTGGTGACGGATATAAGGAGAGTTGCCTCCTGTGGTGATGGATATAGGGGGAGGGGCCTCCTGTGGTGACGGATATAGGGGGGGGCCTCCTGTGGTGACGGATATAAGGGGAGCGGCCTCCTGTGGTGATGGATATAAGGGTGGGACCTTCTGTGATGTATATAGGGGAGGGGCCTCCTGTGGTGACGGATATAGGGGAGGGGCCTCATGTGGTGACGGAAATAGGGGAGGGGCCTCATGTGGTAACGGATATAGGGAGAGTTGCCTCCTGTGGTGATGGATATAGGGGAGGGGGCCTCCTGTGGCGATGAATATAGGGGGAGGGGCCTTCTGTGGTGACGGATATAGGGGGAGCGGCCTCCTGTGGTGATGGATATAAGGGAGGGGCCTCATGTGGTGACGGATATAGGGAGAGTTGCCTCCTGTGGCGATGGATATAGGGGAGGGGCCTCCTGTGGCGATAAATATAGGGGGAGGGGCCTTCTGTGGTGACGGATGTAGGGGGAGCGGCCTCCTGTGGTGATGGATATAAGGGAGGGGCCTCATGTGGTGAAGGATATAGGGGAAGGGCCTCCTGTGGTGATGGATATAAGGGAGGGGCCTCATGTGGTGACGGATATAGGGAGAGTTGCCCCCTGTGGTGATGGATATAGGGGAGGGGCCTCCTGTGGCGATGAATATAGGGGGAGGGGTCTTCTGTGGTGACGGATATAGGGGGAGCGGCCTCCTGTGGTGATGGATATAAGGGAGGGACCTTCTGTGGTGATGTATATAGGGGAGGGGCCTCCTGTGGTGAAGGATATAGGGGAGGGGCCTCCTGTGGTGACAGATATAGAGGGGCCTCATGTGGTGATGGATATAGGGGGAGGGGCCTCCTGTGGTGATGGATATAAGGGAGGGGCCTCATGTGGTGAAGGATATAGGGGAAGGGCCTCCTGTGGTGATGGATATAAGGGAGGGGCCTCATGTGGTGACGGATATAGGGAGAGTTGCCCCCTGTGGTGATGGATATAGGGGAGGGGCCTCCTGTGGCGATGAATATAGGGGGAGGGGTCTTCTGTGGTGACGGATATAGGGGGAGCGGCCTCCTGTGGTGATGGATATAAGGGAGGGACCTTCTGTGGTGATGTATATAGGGGAGGGGCCTCCTGTGGTGACGGATATAGGGGAGGGGCCTCATGTGGTGACGGATATAGGGAGAGTTGCCTCCTGTGGTGATGGATATAGGGGGAGGGGCCTCCTGTGGTGACAGATATAGGGGAGGGGCCTCCTGTGGTGACGGATATAGGGGGAGGGGCCTCCTGTGGTGACGGATATAAGGGGAGCGGCCTCCTGTGGTGATGGATATAAGGGTGGGACCTTCTGTGATGTATATAGGGGAGGGGCCTCCTGTGGTGACGGATATAGGGGAGGGGCCTCATGTGGTGACGGATATAGGGGAGGGGCCTGTCACAGGAGCCCTAGTGGCTGACCGCAATTGGCCTTCTAAACGGTGCCAGCGCACAGATCGTGCGAACTCTGGTCGCAGTCAATGCGCAGGAACCGCTAAGAATTAGCCGCAGACAAACCAGAAGGGAGCCTGTGAGATATGGGTAATTACAACGTACACACGATTCCAGGGTATCTGCCACCACCACTGGTATGGGCCAGTGGACCCGATTTACTGACTGACTAGTCCTGCGAATAAAACGGTTACACACACGGTATTCTGTCTAGCCAACAACAAACAAACAGTAGCGTCTCTTCAGAGACCCGGGATCAGTTCTGTGTGTGCTGATAAGCAGGGTAGCGGACAGTGAATGACTTGGATAAAGTCGTTTATTCACAGCAATATAAATAATTAATATATACAGACAATTATTAAAATCAACAATTATTAAAACAGTAATAGCCAGTATAAAAAATAAAAGAAGGGAGAAAAATACTTAGTTCCTGGAAAGATGTCCTTTTTGTGGGAAAAATCAGAGTTCTGGGTTTCAATCAAAGTTCAGAGTTCAGACCAGGTGGATGCCAGCATATCCTCAAGCTGGCACCGATGAGTTCAAGATGTTTTCAGGGTGGAGGACACTGAGTTTCCTCCGTTTTGAAGTGTGTCGCTCAGTCTCGGCCATATTGGAGGGGGCGTTTTGTTCCATTTATATGAAGCCTTTGTAGCTGTGGATGTGACAGTTTGAGTGTCTGCCGGTGAGATTGGGATATTCCCGTTTATTAATTGAATGTGATTCCACCAACAGACGAGGACAGTAACCTAGACCCCCTGCCCTCCCCTGTGGGGGTCCGAGAGGCCGAGCAGGATGAGGAGAGCCGCTGGCTGGATGCTCTGGAGAGAGGAGACCTCGATGTCAACGGAGATCTGAAGAGGGAGATCGATGAGAGTCTGCTAACAGCCCGACAGGTGAGAGCGCTGTACAAATCTGGTCTGTGCTGTACAAATCCCTCCCCCAACACACAAGAGCGGGGTCTGTGCTGTACACATCCCTCCCCCATCACATGACAGGTGAGGAGAGTGCTGTACAAATCCCTCCCCCATCACATGACAGGTGAGGAGAGTGCTGTACAAATCCCTCCCCCATCACATGACAGGTGAGGAGAGTGCTGTACAAATCCCTCCCCCATCACATGACAGGTGAGGAGAGTGCTGTACAAATCCCTCCCCCATCACATGACCATTGAGGAGAGCGCTGTACAAATCCCTCCCCCATCACATGACAGGTGAGGAGAGTGCTGTTCAAATCCCTCCCCTATCACATCACAGATGAGGAGAATGCTGTACAAATCCCTCCCCCATCACATGACAGGTGAGGAGAATGCTGTACAAATCCCTCCCCCATCACATGACAGGTGAGGAGAGTGCTGTACAAATCCCTCCCCCATCACATGACAGGTGAGGAGAGTGCTGTACAAATCCCTCCCCCATCACATGACAGGTGAGGAGAGTGCTGTACAAATCCCTCCCCCATCACATGACAGGTGAGGAGAGTGCTGTACAAATCCCTCCCCCATCACATGACCATTGAGGAGAGCGCTGTACAAATCCCTCCCCCATCACATGACAGGTGAGGAGAGTGCTGTACAAATCCCTCCCCTATCACATCACAGATGAGGAGAATGCTGTACAAATCCCTCCCCCATCACATGACAGGTGAGGAGAGTGCTGTACAAATCCCTCCCCCATCACATGACAGGTGAGGAGAGTGCTGTACAAATCCCTCCCCCATCACATGACAGGTGAGGAGAGCGCTGTACAAATCCCTCCCCCATCACATGACAGGTGAGGAGAGCGCTGTACAAATCCCTCCCCCATCACATGACAGGTGTAACAGCTCCTTATAGGCTGAGAAGGGTGTGTCCTGTATGAAATATATTTATACATTTATTAGGGTGGACCGGGGTTCTCTACCACAGGAATAATGTTTTGTAGGTTTTCTTTTGTACTTGGAGAATCTGTACTGTAAAATTCTTACAATAAAAAGCACACCATTCTCTTCATGATGTTCTCCTGGGCCCTCTGTGCTGTTTCTGCCACTCCCTGCTGCAATCCTGGCTTGTAATTGCCAGTTTTAGGCAGTGTTTACAAACAAAAGACATAGATGCCAACAGCTTGTGATAGGCTGAGAGGAGCTCAGTCTGTGACTCACACAGAGCCTGCAGGGGTGTGGAGAGGGTGTGTATAGCTTCTACCCTATCACAGCAGAGCTGCACATTCCTGCCTGAGTGCCTAAGCCCGACAAAGCCGTCAGAGGAAAGAAGATTAGATTATACAACAGAGATAATACAGCCACTGTGCAACTAGGAAAGGCTGCAGTTAGACAGCACATTAGAACAGGTATAGGAACTTATAGGATGGAAGAAATAAGGCTGAACATTGTGTTACAGAGTCTCTTCAAGCAGATTGAAGTTTAGGGAGCATTTGTCCAGATTTTAGACCACGAGTCCATTGAGGTGACTGCTTAAGTCTTAATCCCAAAACTGCATGTATTCATGTACTTACGCTGAACATGGCTATTTTGTGGGTAAAGTGGGTGGACAGATCAGTGGCTGAGAGGGCAGAGGTAGGGGGAGGAGCGGTGGGGTTAAGGAGGGAGTTGAAGGTGGCGAAGAGGCGCCGAGGGTTGGAGGCTTGGGATCCGATCAGGGCAGCAAAGTCATTTTGTTTAGCATCAGTTAATGCGGAATAGAACAGCTGCAGGTTGGCCTTGTACTCCAAGAAGTCGGAGTTGAGGCGGGATCTCCTCCATTTGCGATCATAGGCGCGTGTCTGTTTTTGGAGGTTGCGAGTGTGTGCGTTGTGCCAGGGCTGGGGGTTGATGGGGCGGCTGGGGCGGAATGTGGGGGGTGCAGCAATGTCTAGGGCTCCTGAAAGGGCCTGGCTGTATTGGGCCACAGCTTGGTTTAGGCAGGTAAGGTTGGGGAGGGAGTGGAGGGGGTTGGCTAGTGTAGCTGGGTCGGGGTTACGCAGATCTCTCTGCCAATGACCTGCGGGTGGTGGAGGGTGGGAGGAGCATGATGGGGAGATGGAGAAAGTGAGAAGGTGATGGTCTGAGAGGGGGAAGGGTGTGAGGTCCAGGTTGGGGAGGGTGGCGGATTTTGAGAAAATGAGGTCTAGAGTGTGGCCAGTGTGGTGGGTGGGGGCATTGGTGTGTTGGCCAGCGTGGTGGGTGGGGGCATTGGTGTGTTGGCCAGTGTGGTGGGTGGGGGCATTGGTGTGTTGGCCAGCGTGGTGGGGGCATTGGTGTGTTGGGAGAGGCCAAGGGAACTAGTGAGGGAGAGCAGTTGAGAGGCTGCGGGGGAGTAAGGATTGTCCATGGGGATGTTGAAGTCCCCAAGTATGATAATGGGGAGGTCAGAGGAGAGGATGTGTGGGAGCCAAGAGGCCAGGTTGTCCAGGAATTGTGTAGTGGGGGTGGATGGGGGGCGGTAAAGGACTGCGATGACTGCCGGAAGGGGATGGTAGAGGCAGATAACATGGGTCTCAAAGGAGGTAAAGTGTAAGGAAGGGGGTGGCGTGAGGAAAGTGCAGGATGGGGGGAGGAGCAGCCTAAGAGAACAATATAATCAGAATACAATAAGCTGAAGTCATCATACACATATATACAGTGTATACTACACTGCTGTATTAGGGCCTGTTTCCACTTAAAGTGGATCCAGGATAAACTTTTACTCATTGCATAATTGTGTTCCTTTCATATAGTTTAGGGCATTCCTCAAGCCAAATACTTTTTTTTATACCCTAATTCCCTATAAACTAAACAAGCCTCGCCCACAGCTTCTCCAGTGCCTTGGCACTCTGAGACCCATGTAGCAAGTGCTCATGGGAGCTCAGTCTGGGCAGGAGGTGTTACTAGCCAGAGATCTCGGATCCGCTATAAGTAAGTGTAATACGCAGTGTTCTCTGCATCTGAGTCAGGCGGGGAAACGCTGCCCATTCCAGCCGGTGCAATTCTGCACGGCCCTAAACCACTAAAACTTTCTATGCTGAATAGGTGGAAGGGGGGTAGTTTTGGAAGTGGGTGGAGCTTATTGTGGGTGGGGCCTAACATGCTTGCCTGCCATATGTACAGCTGTTATGTGTTGCTGTTCAGTTTGGAGCCTTCTTATAGATGGAATGATCTCTATTCTGCATAGGACAGTCTGTCGGTGTGGATTGTGGACTGACATTCTCTCTTCTCCCTCCAGAGGGCGCTCCTCCAGAAACAACAGACTCCGACCATCCCTCTCTACACGCCCCCCGCTTATGCCCGCCCCTCACCAGAGCTCTCCCAGGAGATGATTGTGAAGCGGGAAGAGAAGGCGCGGAAGAGGCGTCTGCAGGCAGCAAAGAAGGCTGAAGAGAGCAAGAAACAGACCATCGAGAGACTGACTAAGACCTCCAAATCCCGAGGCGCTAAACCCAGCCAGGGGAGGAGAGGACGGCAGCCACCCTGTCCCACCATCCGCTACAAGCACACCCTGCACATGATCACCGTGTCCTACCCTGTGGGCGTTCCATGCCCCGCCCCTGCGGAACCTCCACCAGCACTGCCCGCCCCACAGCTCTGTGGAGTCCCCGGCTGCGGCAACCTCAAGAAGTACGCCTGTTCTAAGACTCTTGTCCCGCTCTGTAGCTTAGAGTGCTACCGCAAGAACCTGCAGAGCCTCAGCCGGCCAGAGAGTGGCGCACTGGCAGAGGACACCGGGTCCACACAGACAACCATAAAGAGCACAGCATGACAAATACAGAGCTGGGTACAGCGGACAGTTACTATAGACATGCAGGTCTCCAGCCGCGGGAATAGTTATTACTGCGGTGGAGGATGCGGGCCCACAAGGACACCGGCAGAGAGAAGGGCATGTTGTGGACACTTACAGACTGCTATATGGATATAAAGCTGTACAAATCCAGAGATGTACAGGATCACGGGGAGGACACGGACACATGCAGAGAGCAGGGCGTGTTGTGGATATAAACGTGTACAGAACCACGGCCGGATGGGGGGAGGACACGGACACATGCAGAGAGCACGGCATGATGGGGATGTGTACAGACTAGTACTACGAAGGGGGGACATGCAGAGAGCACGGCATGATGAGGACGTGTACAGACTAGTACCACGGGGAGAAGGGGGACATGCAGGGAGCAGGGCGTGATGGAGACGTGTACAGACTAATACTACGGGGGGAGGGGGGACATGCAGAGAGCAGGGCATGATGGGGACGTGTAAAGACTAGTACCACGGAGGGGGCAGACATGCAGAGAGCAGGGCGTGATGGAGACGTGTACAGACTAGTACCACGGAGGGGGCAGACATGCAGAGAGCAGGGCGTGATGGAGACGTGTACAGACTAGTACCACGGAGGGGGCAGACATGCAGAGAGCAGGGCGTGATGGAGACGTGTACAGACTAGTACCACGGAATGGGCAGACATGCAGAGAGCAGGGCGTGATGGAGAAGTGTATAGACTAGTACCACGGAGGGGAAGGGGGGGCAGAGAGCAGGGCGTGATGGAGACATGTACAGACTAGTACCACGGGGGGGGGGGGGGGGGGCAGACATGCAGAGAGAAGGGGCGTGATGGAGACGTGTACAGACTAGTACCACGGAGGGGGCAGACATGCAGAGAGCAGGGCGTTATGGAGACGTGTACAGACTAGTACCACAGGGGGGGCAGACATGCAGAGAGCAGGGCGTGATGGAGACGTGTACAGACTAGTACCACAGGGGGGGGGGGCAGACATGCAGAGAGCAGGGCGTGATGGGGACGTGTACAGAGCTGTTAGATACAGGACGATATGCAGCTGCCTGCGTTCTGCCACATCTCCAGGACTTCGGACATTACGCAGGTCACATGACCACAGCAGCTGGAGTCCCGCCCTCAGTAGACAGTTGGCTCAGCTCTTGTGACTGAGACAAAAATGGTATTTATTTTATTTTTTTATTGCACATAATAAAATGGGACATTGATCGCCACATGTAAGTGCTTTCTGAGTCATCAACCATTAGCTTATAATTCCAATGATAATGGTATGTTTTTCAAAAGTAAAAAATGAAATAAAATGCACTTGTTCCATATTATTACACACAGAGTTTCAAAAACATTTATAGGCTGTTAAGGGCTGAAAATGTCATTTGTTGAATTTGCAGCATTCGGAGGTCAGAATTACTGAAATCAAAAGCTATTTTAAGCAAAAACATCTTAACTGGTCGTTATGTAGTAACATACATAAACCCCTTATTTGTTAGCAGCTGCACAATTCTTGCATCCATTGCACTTGTGAGTTTTTTGAGATTCTGCTTGAATTTTTTTGCAGGATGTCAGAATAGCCTCTCAAAGCTGCCGTTTGGATGTAAACTGCCTCCCACCCTCATAGATATTTTTTTGCTACAGGTTGCTCCAAAGATTCTCAGTAGGATTGAGGTCAGGGGAGATGGGGGCCATTCAAGGAGTTTCTCTCCTTTAATGCCGATAGCAGTCACTGATGCAGAGGTAATGCTTGCATATGAAATGGCACACTGTCACGCATGAAGAGGATTTTATCACAGAAAATATGGTTCTTCTTTAACTACTTTCACCTCCTGGACGTAGAAGCTACGTCCAGGAGGCCATGTGCGCTTCCGGCCGTGGATCGTTAGCCCAGGAATCAATGAATCGGGCCTTGGTGCCCGATCACTGATTCCTCTCCCCCGCAGAAAAAGCGACGGCTTTTCTTGGAAGCCTTGCTTTTTCTGCCTTCTATGTCCCCCTAAGCGTACATGTTACACTTAGAATGACGTTATGTAAACAAACCTAAGGTTGCTATCTTGTGGCCAAAAAGTAAAACTACATCTACATTAAAAAAAATGAATATATATTTACATTAAAAAAATTACTATTTACATCCCACCCTCCCAAAAATACCCAAATAAAATGTTAATTAAAAAAAAAACATTACAATAAAAAAAAAACATAAATATTTACCTAAGGGTCTAAACTTTTTAAATATCCATGTAAAGATGAAATATTTCTATTTTTTTTATTATAAGCTTGTAAATAGTGATGGATGCAAAACAGAAAAAATGCACCTTTATTTCCAAATAAAATATTGTCGCCATACATTGTGATAGGGACATAATTTAAACGGTGTAATAACCGGGACAAATGGGCAAATACAATACGTGGGTTTTAATTATGGAGGCATGTATTATTTTAAAACTATAATTTTTAATTTTTTCCGTTTTTTTTCTTAATCTTACTGTTAAAATGCATTTACAGTAAAGTGGCTCTTAGCAAAATGTACCACCCAAAGAAAGCCTAATTGGTGGCGGAAGAAACAAGATCTAGATCAGTTCATTGTGATAAGTAGTGATAAAGTTAGAGGCTAATGAATGGGAGGTGAACATTGCTCGGATGCATAAAGTGAAAACTACTGAGAGCTGAAGTGGTTTAAGTACCATGGAATAAAGTGGTCAGTCAGATACTCTACATACTTTTCAGAAGTCATTTTCACACCTTCAGGGACCTTAAAGAGAATCTGAACTGAAAATAAAAAGTCGAAATAACAATACACAGGTCATACTTACCTCCTGTGTTGTCTACTCCCCAATCTCTTTCTCCTCTCCTGTGTCCCATTTGTCCACTGTGAACAAAGGAATTCTCCGTCCTCCATTTTGAAAATGGCCATTACCCCATAACAGCTGTTACACTGTAATATCACCCACTTGAGTCATAGGGAAACATGGACATTACCTTGCACATTCAGTTGTAACTGACAGCAGCTGATATATAACTAACAGAAACTGGTATATTTCAGTTCTGACAAAATATTGTCAGAACTGGAAGGGATCACTTTAAGAAGAAAATGGTGAGCTACTGAGAGAAACTGACGGCGAGGTAAGTATGCAATATTCATTTGCAGCTACGTCGTGTTTATTTTAAATAATTTTACTTGCTGCAGGTATCCTTTAACCTTTTCAGGACCACAGGCTTTACCTCCCCCCCTCCCCCCCCCCCCCTTCCCCAAAGACCAATCCATTTTTCCATTTATTGTTAAATAGGCCACTACAGCTTTAAGGCCTCGCTGCAGGGTCGCTCAACACAGCTCACTAGTGATCCCCCCCCCTTTTTCTCCCCACCAACAGAGCTGTCTGTTGGTGGGGTCTGATCGCCCCCAGGTTTGTTTGTTTTAAATTAATATTGTATTTTTTTCAATTAAATTTCAGGTTTTTTTTTATTATTTAAATTAAGCTCTTTTCCCCCATCTGCCTATCACAGCGATCACAGCGAGTGGCTTAGCGCCCATTTTTTTTTTACTAGTACCGTGTATATCTCTTGCTGTTTCTATAGAAACTCAGCTGAAGTGTGATAATTGTCAGGAACATAAACCCAGGAATATGACTGACACACATGCATCTGCTCTGGAGGAGTAGCCCAGGGGCGGAGCCAATGCTGGTCAGGGGTGGGGACAGAAATTACACACATCTGGAGAAGCCCAGGGGCGGAGCCAGCAATGTGGTGACATTTCTACGTTAGAATTCTTCACACAGGCTGCACAATGGCCTCAGTTCACTAAGGACAGTTCGGGAAAATATTTTAGGTCGGTAAAATACAGAATTCTGTATTTTACACTTTTTTTTCCCATATTTACTAAGATTTCCCCCATGCAGTAGTAGTACTTCAATAATTTACTGAACAACAATACCTGAATTGACTAAGCCCTGCTCAGTGTCTTTTACCAGCTGTGGAGCAGGGCAGCAGCCAGCTGTGAGCCTGTGTGTAGGAGTCGGTGGGTTTCCTGTCCTATGCATCCCCGCCATCCCTTTAGATGTGCTGCAGCCACCAGGGGGAGCTCTTCTGTATAAACAGTATACTGATTTTCACATCCAAAGGGATGCAGAAAAGCCTCCTGTCTGAGATGTCACCTTCCCTTGCTCTACCAGAATGAAGTCTTGCCCTCCAGGGTATCGGACCAAATCAGGTGGGAAACAGGGCTGTGCAGGGTTGCCACCTCATCCCTTTAAATACAGACACATCTAAGTTATACAGGTTCTGGGGCTACTCACACACATAATCAGTGTGTAAACTGCATCTAACTAGCCACAAGGCATGAATAATTCATATGTGTCGGTATTTAACCTCCCTGGCGGTGCATTTCTGTCTGGAATTATGAGTCAAAAACGCTACATTTTTTCCAAGCATGTTAGGCCTCCATAACCCTAACTCACCAAAATATGTCAGAATAAAACAACAGACAAATGACGGCGCTCATAGGCTGCAACTGAAATGTGACCAACAGAGGCATGCAGAGCCCCACAGGGCTAACTACATGCCTTGAATGCAAATCAGATGCAAATCATGTACTAGTCCTAATCTATAATTTGAATGCAAATTGAAGCACATGGATGCAGCTAGCCATAAGTATACTTACAGGAGTTTTTTACAGCAGGAGACATTGACAGCGCTTCCAAACAGAGGCTGCACCCGAATTGACTACCTGCAATAGATGTGCAGAGCTCCACAATGGGCTCTATTCATAGAACATTTGCGGGGGGGAAAAAATCTTGGAGGGAAAACACCGCATGGGTATTTTAGACTTTTGTGTGGTAATTCATAGAAATGTTTACACTTGTGATAATAGGCCGGGGAATTCCCGCACTAAACTGGCGGTACTGCTGAGTTGTTACATTTTCTCTGTGCAGAGACAGAGTTACAATAGAAGAGGCAGCCCCAGCATCCCTTTACATGTGCATTTTTTTAAAAACTGCCTCTCTTTGCCCTGAATCTTCTCTGAATCTGTCTCTGTACACACTGCTGCGCTTGCGTTGCGTTTTTAAAAACGCAAGGTCTTTTGAAAAAGAATGAAAATCGTGATGACTTGTACACACTGGTGCGATGCGTTTTTAGAAAAACGCAATCGCAGTGCCTGCTGCGCTTTTTTAAGCGCAACGCATGAAAAACGCATTAAAAACGCATGCGCTTGCGTTTTTGCCTGCGTTTTTCAGAAGTCAGTATCCCAGAAGACTCTGCAATCTCCTGATTCCTGTTGAAATGTAAACTAGAAAAAAAACAAAGGATTCTTTAGCCAATCAGCAATTACAAGAAAAACGCAAACGCATCAAAAACGCAGGCAAAAGCGCATGCGTTTTTAAAACTACATGCACTTTAAAAACGCATGCGCTTGCGATTTTGCTTGCGTTTTTCAGTGTGTACAGGCCCTTATGCTGGGCATACACTATACCTTTCTACGGCTCGATTAGCCGCCGGATCAACTCCCGCCGCGTTCCCGCTCCTCCCCGCGCGCCTGGATCGATTCCCGCTCGTCCCCACGGGCGCTTCATTATCTTGCGCTCGTTTGGTTCCACTGTCCTGCCCGCGGGTATCGAGCGCGGAATCGATCCGGCGGGCAATCGGACATGCCAGAACTTATCAATCAAGCCATCAGCGGCTCGATTGATAAGAAAAAACGTATATTGTATGCCCAGCATAATAGTCTTTCTAAACAATCTATTTAATTGCTGCAGCTTAGAAGAACTTCAAGAAATGTTACACATGCAGGCTTTCTGATGTGACATGTATCTGAAAACAGGTACCCAACAGGTTAAAAAACACAGCCTTGGTATTCCAGGATGCCTTGTTTGTTCTGCTTTCTAGGGATGATCGGAAAGAGCAAATTCCGTTCCACCGGAAATCGCGGATTCCGTCAGCGTTAAATTCCGTCGCTATGAAAATTCCGCCGGATTTTTACGAAGTTCCGCGAAATTCTGGATTCCGCCGGAAAAATTAAAATAATTGCAAAAGTAACCTTGTTTATTCTATATGGTAGCCCATAGACCCTATTGACTGTTCCCTTAGTCCTTTTCCTCCTCCCGGAGGGAGGGGGGTCTCGTCTTCCAGGGAATTGTAGTATTTCAAAAGCCAGCTTACATACCTTGGCTGGGAATTTAACCCAGGTTTGAGTGCGTGGTAGGTAGCTCACTTCACCACTATACCACCACCAACACTACATGCTGAAGCCAGCCTAGCATGTACCATTATGATCAATCCAAGAGAAAAATGAGCTTGCTTAAGGATTTGTAGCATGTCAAAAGCCAACTCACATTGGCCAGGAATAGAACCCAGGCCTACCGCTCTGTAGGCTGCTATCCTAACCATTATACCACCAACACAACACACTACAATGCATCATGCTGAAGCCAGCCTAGCATGTACCATTATGATATATCCAAGAGAAAAATAAGCTTGCTTAAGGATTTGTAGCATGTCAAAAGCCAACCCACATTGGCCAGGAATAGAACCCAGGCCTACCGCTCTGTAGGCTGCTATCCTAACCATTATACCACCAACACAACACACTACAATGCTACATGCTGAAGCCAGCCTAGCATGTACCATTATGATCAATCCAAGAGAAAAATGAGCTTGCTTAAGGATTTGTAGCATGTCAAAAGCCAACTCACATTGGCCGGGAATAGAACCCAGGCCTACTGCTCTGTAGGCTGCTATCCTAACCATTTTACCACCAACACAACACACTACAATGCTACATGCTGAAGCCAGCCTAGCATGTACCATTATGATATATCCAAGAGAAAAATGAGCTTGCTTAAGGATTTGTAGCATGTCAAAAGCCAACTCACATTGGCCGGGAATAGAACCCAGGCCTACTGCTCTGTAGGCTGCTATCCTAACCATTATACCGCCAACTCTACATGCTGAAACATAGGGGATGGTAGGGATGGTCACCGCTTTCCGCGGAATTGTATTTTCTGCAATTTTAGGCGGAAATTGGTCATTCCGTTCCATTTGGTCGGAACGGAATTGCTTTTTCAATCTGGCGGAATTCCGAAATTGCCTGTGAAATTCTGCCGGTATCCGTTGATGGTTTCAAGCTGAAAATTCAGTTCAATGGCATCAAGTCCTAGAGAGAGAGAGAGAGAGCTAATTTTTCTCTTGGGTATATCACAATGGTACATGCTAGGCTGGCTTCAGCATGTAGCATTGTAGTGTGTTGTGTTGGCGGTATAATGGTTAGGATAGCAGCCTACAGAGCACTAGACCTGGGTTCAATTCCCGGCCAATGTGAGTTGGCTTTTGACATGCTACAAATCCTTAAGCAAGCTCATTTTTCTCTTGGATATATCATAATGGTACATGCTAGGCTGGCTTCAGCACGTAGTGTTGGTGGTGGTATAGTGGTGAAGTGAGCTACCTACCACACACTTAGACCTGGGTTCAATTCCTGGCCAAGGTATGTAAGCTGGATTTTGACATACTACAAATCCTTAAGCAAGCTCATTTTTCTCTTGGATATATCATAATGGTACATGCTAGGCTGGCTTCAGCACGTAGTGTTGGTGGTGGTATAGTGGTGAAGTGAGCTACCTACCACACACTCAGACCTGGGTTCAATTCCTGGCCAAGGTATGTAAGCTGGCTTTTGACATGCTACAAATAAATAAAGAGACACTTAAGCCAGAAAAAAAAATGAGTTTTACTCACCTGGGGCTTCTACCAGCCCCCTGCAGCAGTGCCCTCGCAGCCACTCACTAATCCTCTGGTCCCCTGCTGCCAGCTAGTTTCGTTTTTGCCGACAGGCCTGTCAGGACTGGCCACGCGTAGCTTTTTCAGCATTCCCGACTGTAATTAGCACTATTGCGGGCCGCAACGCGTACAAAAATACGCTTTGCCGCATTACGCACGCATAGATATGCGGCAACGCGTATTTTTGTACACGTTGCGGCCCGCAATAGCGCTAATTACAGTCGGGAATGCGGACAAAGCTATGCTAGGCTGGCTTCAGCATGTAGTGTTGGTGGTGGTATAGTGGTGAAGTGAACTACCTACCACGCACTCAGACCTGGGTTCAATTCCCAGCCAAGGTATGTAAGCTGGCTTTTGAAATACTACAATTCCCTGGAAGACGAGACCCTCCGGGAGGATACAGGTAGGAATTAGTTAGGTGTGGAAATAAATTTAAATTCCGTAAAACTCTGCGGAATTTAAAAATTTTCCGCGGAATTCCGTTTTAGAGCTATAGCAATTCCGTTCCGTCATATCGGAACCGGAATCACCAAATTCCGGCCGGCGCGGAATCCAGCGACCATCCCTACTGCTTTCACTGCTGCTGCCTGGGAGGTCTGTCCACATTAGCTTGCCTGTTATCCGCTGGCTTATAGCATTATCTAAACAGCCGGTATTCTCCGTTCCCATTCCGCCTGCTCTTATCTTTATGAATTAACCTTCAGTGACATGTGTTGTGATAATCTCCGCACAAGGCAGTAATTTCCAGCACTGCTCAGGAATTGTAGCTTTTCATGCGGAAACAGCTTTTATGAATAGAAACTTTGCTAAATGTGGCTAATGTGGACTAAAATACACAACTTGCATTGAAAACAAGCACAGCAAAGGAGGATGTTAGCTTCAGTATAAATAATATGTGCACAAATTATTCCCTACTAGACTCCCCCACGGTGATGACGGGTCCTCTCAGGGAAGACCTACTGCTAGTCTAACGATACATTTATATATATATTTATCGATAGACTAGCGGTAGGTGTTCCCTGAGAGGACCCATCATCGCCGTGGGGGAGTCTAGTAGGGAATAATTTGTGCACATATTATTTATACTGAAGCTAACGTCCTCCTTTGCTGTGCCTGTTTTCAATGCACGTTGTGGATTTTTGTCCACAGTGTGGAACTCTGCACATCTATTGCAGGTAGTCAATTCGGGTGCAGCCTCTGTTTGGAAGTGCTGTGTGATGGATTGCGGAGAAGCCGCCGCGCGTTCTGACAGTGAGGCGGCGGTATCCGCGCACAGAGCGCCGGTTTCCTTGCAGCAACATGCGTCTGACTCGTCTGGACCTAGTAGTGCACACAGATGGAGAGCTACGCGCGCGCGCGCCGCAAGACAGGCTCTTTATGCCAATAGGAGAAGGGTTAGCTGATCGAGGCGGTCAGCTGATCCCAGCTCAGCAGGTGATTGGTTGATGGGAGCTGGGCGGCGCTGGGGAGCGCTTCACTATATATATCTCTTGCTGTTCAGTTGTAGAGATGGGAAGTTCGGATCTTTTCAATGATCCGGATGATTCGAATCGGATCATTGAAGAGATCCGGATCTTTGATCCGAATCTCGGATCATTTTACTACCGGAAGCATTCGGGGGTGAAATGAACAGCAGGACAGGTCTGTGGACAGGAGAAGGGGAGGGGGGTGGACACACAGAGAAGGGGCGAAGATGGACAGAGGGCAGGGAGTGGACAGAGATGGGAGGAGGGACGAGCAGAGAGCAGAAATGTTTGCACGTAATACCCACATACTGAAGTCATATGCTTTACATATATTTTCACCTATATGCTCATCTGTGTACTTTGAAAGAAAAGGTCGCACAGTGAAAGAAAGCATTCCCCAAAGCATTCCCAGAAGATAAGTGCAGCTGTATAGAGCGAGTGCAGGGGGATCATATTGCGCAGCAATCACAGTGCCTGCAAAGTTACTGAGCTGTGCTGAGCCAAAAGCTTCCAATGTGATCACTGTGCAGCACTACGGAACAGCCAGCCTATAATGGGCAGCAGTTACAGCCAGTATGTGTGCTCTACACATATCTGGCAGTGGCACCCATGTCCCCTCTCTCTCATCTACCTGCTGTCCCTGCAAGGCTGCCTCCCCTCCAACAGAGCGATCCATCTCTGCTCTGCTTCCAAGACCCCGCTGCCCGCTGAGAGGGGGCGTGTCGCTCCTGGCCCCGCCCCTTTTGCGATCCGAATCACTCATTTTGATGATTCGGATGATCGACTCATAAAATAGATTCGGATCAAAGATCCGAATCGTTCATGATCCGGACAACACTATTCAGTTGCTGGTTGTCTGGTGTTGTGAATACCTATGTGTTAGCACTCAGACCTTAGTCAGATCCTTCAGTGTGGTGGAACCAGGTGGACCTGGGAATCCACACTTAGCCAGTTTACTGTGTATCATCTGTGTTATTCTCTAGCATAGTTCCAGGGTGTAGAGACCACGGACCTCACACCCCAGACTAGGAATACTGTGTATCATCTGCGCTATTCCTTAGACCAGTTCCAGGGTGTAGAGACCACGGACCTCACACCCCAGACTAGGAATACTGTATATCATCTGTGTTATTCCTTAGACCAGTTCCAGGGTGTAGAGACCACAGACCTTACACCCCAGACTAGGAATACTGTATAACATCTGTGTTACTCCTTAGACCAGTTCCTGGGTGTGGGACCACGGATCTCACACCCTAGACCAGGCATTATTGGTTATCTGTTTATGAATATACCCTGCCTGTCCCTGGTTACCAAATCAGTCTCCTGTCTCTGTACTTTATCTGCTTGTGTGTGGCCGACCCGGCCTGCCCGACCTGTCTGGCTGTCACCCTCTCCTGGGGTGCTCAGCCCTCCTGCAGGGGTCCCCTGCTCCTCAGAGGGGGCGCTGCTGCAAAACAGTCAGGGACTCCCCCTCCTGGAGTCCTTGACCACAGTAGTGTCTCTCTCTACTTATTGGACCACCTGCTACCCCGGTGGTCCAATTTCTACCGTTACACCAAACACTTACACGCTTCAGGTGTCCAGAGGTTAGCAATATATCTGTATTATCGGTGATACTGCAGATCATCAATAATCAGGTATATATCTGTATTCTTGGTGATACTGTAGATCACCAATAATCAGATTCTCTCTGCGTGCTGACACCGATCGTTACACGCTGCCAAGGTCTCCTGCTGTACAAATGCCAGAATAAAAACCTAGTAGACATTCTGCATATAAATAAAAGACTGGAACACAAATTTGTTGATTTAATTAAATTTATGAGTAAACTTTAAAAATTGTGAAACCGTACAAATAAGGCAGGCAGAGAGAAGTCAAAATCCTGGCAGACGTTGGTAACAGTAATTGGCTATATTGTCATCCTGTGCTTTCAAATGTCAGGTGACACAGGGGAGAGATTGAATTATAACTTGTGATTAGAGACAAATGAGGAGAAATTAGAAACACTAATGTATATACACATGTATATGTATGTACATATGTGTGTGTATATATATATATATATATATATATGTATATATATATGTATATATATATATATGTGTATATATACATATATATATATATATATATATATAATTTGTATATATACAAATGCCCTGATGGCCCGGGTATGTATTTGGCCGCTGTTGGCTCCGCCCACTTTTCCTAACCCTAACACACAATTACTTAATGACCAAGTTTGTGAGCTTTGCGGTCTTTGGTATCAATAATCTGCATTGAAATAAAATAAATCTGATTGGCTGTGGCTCCACCCCTTTTCTGAATTTGAACCCCAATCACCCAATGGCCAACTGTACCAGGTACAGGTGATTAACAGCGCAAGATGCTTGTGCCATTAACAGTGCAAGAATGGCATCAATTACATATTCCCCTTAAAAATCAATAGGTAATTTTTGATTGGCTTTTGTAGGCTCCACCCACTTTTCTGAATATTAATCCCAGTCACCCAGTGACCAACTGTGCAAAGTATGAGAACCCTACCATTACCAGTGTAAGAATGGCTGCAGTTTACATTTTCCAGTGAAATTTGTATTTGTCTCCGCCCACTTTTTGGTTATGGGAATAAGAAGCATCCTATATGTTATACCAGGTCATGTACTGTTACTTCTGTTGTGTTGTGAAACTGGGAAAGCCATCAGCTGCAGCCTCACTTCCGGCATACATGCCCCGCCCTCAGCCCCACCCCGTGTGGGCGGAGATGTAGCGGGAGGATTTGGGAGTCGCTTATTCCCGCTGAGAAGAAGGGATGTGACGTCACACAAGCAGCAGCGGTTGGTGTAGAGGCGGTTGCCAGGGGTGACGGCTGTGTGAGGTGGGCGGGGATAACGCGGCGTGGCTCTCGCCGAATCAGCTGTCAGCCCCCACAGGCCGGTGGTCACGTGATGCATCCCCGCGCATTGATTGTCCCGCAGACACGTCACTCAGAGGTCACGGGGTGAGTTAGCTCCGCCCCACCGCGTCATTGGCCGGCAGATTTGTGAGAGACGAAGCGGCCAATCAGCGCACGCGTCCTCTAACGGACGTCCGTGATTGGCGGAGGGGCGGGGCCGGCGCTGTTGCTATGCGAGCGGTCGCCGGGCGGAATAAGATGGCGGCGCTGGAGCCGGAGGCCGGGGAGATGGGCGGCTGCGGCCCGTGGTGACAGCATGGAGGAGGCCGGGAGCAGCGCCGGCTTGTGGGAGAGGAGGGGAGCCGCCACCCCGGTGAGGAGAGGGGGAGGAGGGGAGATCAGTGTCGGCTCTGAGCCTGACCTGAGGCTGCGCCACAGACCCCGCCCGCTCATACAGGAGGCCCCGCCCACCACACCCACCTGAGGCTGCACACCATGACAGGAGAGCTCATACTCCCTTATTACAGGAGGCCCCGCCCACTATTCATGAGACCCCGCCCCTCATACAGGAGGCCCCGCCCACCACACCCACCTGAGGCTGCATACTGACAGGAGAGCTCATACTCCCTTATTATAGGAGGCCCCGCCCCCTCACACGCCTGACACCCCGCCCACCACACAGGAGGCCCCACACCCACCTGAGGCTGCACACCATAACAGGAGAGCTCATACTCCCTTATTACACGAGGTCCCTCCCACCAGACAGGAGGCCCCGCCCACCAGACAGGAGGCCCCGCCCACCACACTTACCTGAGGCTTCCCACCACGAAAGGAGAGCTCATACTCCCTTATCACAGGAGGCCCCTCCCACCATTCATGCGACTTTGCCCACCACACACCTGAGACCCCTCCCCCTACACAGGAGGCTCCCCTTCACACACCTGAGACTCCACACACCTGAGACTCCGCCCACCACTCCTGAAACCCCTCCCCCTTCACCTACCTAAGACTCCCTGCCATAACAGGAGAGGAGAGCTAATACTCTCCTATAACAGGAGTCCCTGCCCACCACTCCTGAGGCCCCACCCACCTGAGTCTTCCCACCATGGCAGGAGAGTGGTGCTAATGCTCTCCTACAAGGCCGTTTTTAACCACGTCACCCCCAAGTGGTTTTTAACCTAACGGACAAGCAATTTTTACCTGTCGGTGCTCCTCCTTTTTGTTTCCTAATAACTTTATTACTACTTATCACAACAAAATGATCTATACCTCTCTTTTTGCCATCAATTAGGCTTTCTGTGGGTAGTACATTTTGCTAAGAATGTTTTTTATTCTAAATGCAGTTTAACGGGAAACATAAAAAGAAAATGGAAAAAATTTATTATTTCTCAGTTTTCGGCCATTATAGTTTTAAAATTAAACGTAGATAAAACTGACACATTTTATTTGCCCAGTTGTCCCGATTATTAAACTGTGTAAATTATGTCCCTATCACAATGCATGGCGACAATACATTATTTGGAAATATAGGTGTTATTTTTCTGTTTTTTGTTTTGGTCCGGTCCATAATTACAAGCCCCACATAATGAAGTTATAGTAATATTTGTTCATAAAATATACATTAAAAAAGAGGAGTCCCTAAGACAACTATTTATGTATTTTTCCTGTTTTAAACTGATTTTTTTTTTTCCTTGGGGGGGGGGGGGGGGGGGGGGGGGCTTTGGAAGTGTAAGTTGTTAACCTTTTATAGATATTTAATAAGTGTATGTGCCTGTATGTGTTATTTTACTTTTTGGCCACAAGATGGCGCTAGTGAACACTCTCCTGTTTTATAAGTGTACTGTCACTGAACTGTGACTGTTTCCTGTTTTGTGAATGGACGTGGCCGCTGATGTCCATTCATTCCAGGCATTGCGATTGGGTAGCTCGGTCCTCTTCCCCAATCACGGAATACGGAGTACCGACGGTAAAGGCGGGGGGGGGGAGGCACACGTGCGGAGCGAGCGACTTATTAAAACATCCTGTTGCCGTTGACAGGCTCGAACAGGACGTTTTAATAAGTCAGTTTGCCATTAACTTGTTAAGCAAAGACATTCCAGGCCATTGCTATTGGTCTGCAGGACTCCCTCTGTCCTCCTTTGTGCCTCCCTCTAACCTCCTTTATGCCTCCCTCTAACCTCCTTTATGCCTCCCTCTGTCCTCCTTTATGCCTCCCTCTGTCCTCCTTTGTGCCTCCCTCTGTCCTCCTTTGTGCCTCCCTCTGTCCTCCTTTGTGCCTCCCTCTGTCCTCCTTTGTGCCTCCCTCTGTCCTCCTTTGTGCCTCCCTCTGTCCTCCTTAATGCCTCCCTCTGTCCTCCTTTGTGCCTCCCTCTGTCCTCCTTTGTGCCTCCCTCTGTCCTCCTTTGTGCCTCCCTCTGTCCTCCTTTGTGCCTCCCTCTGTCCTCCTTTGTGCCTCCCTCTGTCCTCCTTTGTGCCTCCCTCTGTCCCCCTTTGTGCCTCCCTCTGTCCCCCTTTGTGCCTCCCTCTGTCCCCCTTTGTGCCTCCCTCTGTCCCCCTTTGTGCCTCCCTCTGTCCTCCTTTTGTTCTCCTTTTGTCCTCCTTTGTGCCTCCCTCTGTGCTCCTTTGTGCCTCCCTCTGTCCTCCTTTGTGCCTCCCTCTGTCCTCCTTTGTGCCTCCCTCTGTCCCCCTTTGTACCTCCCTCTCTCCCCCTTTGTGCCTCTCTCTGTCCCCCTTTGACATGGGACTTTTTGTCTGGGATGACAAAAATGCTAGAAATGGCCCTTCTCCCCAATTACAGGATAATTCTCTTATTACACCAGAGACTCCTCCCTATTACAGGAGGCTTTTTTTCATAGAGGGCTCCTCCCACCACAACAGAGCCTGGTTTGGTCAGGCAGGTGGGTGGGCTCTGGGTAGGGTGGTGTCACATTGTGTGAGCTGGTTTGGTCAGGCAGGTGGGCTCTTGGTTGGGTGGTGTCACTCGGTGTGTGATGGTTTGGTCAGGCAGGTGGGTGGGCTCTGGGTTGGGTGGTGTCACTCGATGTGTGCTGGTTTGGTCAGGCAGGTGGGTTTCGGATCTGCTGGCTCTGGTTGGCTGATGTCGCATGGTGTGTGATGGTTTGGTCAGGCAGGTGGGCCCTGGGTTGGGTGATGTTGCATGGTGTGTGATGGTTTGGTCAGGCAGGTGGACTCTGGGTTGGGCGGTGTCACTGGGTGTGTGCTGGTTTGGTCAGGCAGGTGGGATGAGGTGGGTTTCGGGTCGGCTGGCTCTGGTTGGGTGGTGTCGCATGGTGTGTGATGGTTTGGTCAGGCAGGTGTGCTCTGGGTTGGGCGGTGTCACTGGGTGTGTGCTGGTTTGGTCAGGCAGGTGGGATGAGGTGGGTTTCGGTGCGGCTGGCTCTGGTTGGGTGATGTCGCATGGTGTGTGAAGGTTTGGTCAGGCAGGTGGGCTCTGGGTTGGGCGGTGTCACTGGGTGTGTGCTGGTTTGGTCAGGCAGGTGGGATGAGGTGGGTTTCGGTGCGGCTGGCTCTGGTTGGGTGATGTCGCATGGTGTGTGAAGGTTTGGTCAGGCAGGTGGGCTCTGGGTTGGGCGGTGTCACTGGGTGTGTGCTGGTTTGGTCAGGCAGGTGGGATGAGGTGGGTTTCGGGTCGGCTGGCTCTGGTTGGGTGGTGTCGCATGGTGTGTGATGGTTTGGTCAGGCAGGTGGGCTCTGGGTTGGGCGGTGTCACTGGGTGTGTGCTGGTTTGGTCAGGCAGGTGGGATGAGGTGGGTTTCGGGTCGGCTGGCTCTGGTTGGGTGGTGTCGCATGGTGTGTGATGGTTTGGTCAGGCAGGTGGGCTCTGGTTGGGCGGTGTCACTCGATGTGTGCTGGTTTGGTCAGGCAGGTGGGCTCTGGGTTGGGCGGTGTCACTCGATGTGTGCTGGTTTGGTCAGGCAGGTGGGCTCTGGGTTGGGCGGTGTCACTCGATGTGTGCTGGTTTGGTCAGGCAGGTGGGATGAGGTGGGTTTCGGGGCGGCTGGCTCTGGTTGGGTGATGTTGCATGGTGTGTTATGGTTTGGTCAGGCAGGTGGGCTCTGGTTGGGCGGTGTCACTCGATGTGTGCTGGTTTGGTCAGGCAGGTGGGCTCTGGGTTGGGCGGTGTCACTCGATGTGTGCTGGTTTGGTCAGGCAGGTGGGCTCTGGGTTGGGCGGTGTCACTCGGTGTGTGCTGGTTTGGTCAGGCAGGTGGGCTCTGGGTTGGGTGGTGTCACTGGGTGTGTGCTGGTTTGGTCAGGCAAGTGGGCTCTGGGTTGGGTGATGTTGCATGGTGTGTGATGGTTTGGTCAGGCAGGTGGGCTCTGGGTTGGGCGGTGTCACTGGGTGTGTGCTGGTTTGGTCAGGCAGGTGGGCTCTGGGTTGGGCGGTGTCACTCGATGTGTGCTGGTTTGGTCAGGCAGGTGGGCTCTGGGTTGGGCGGTGTCACTCGATGTGTGCTGGTTTGGTCAGGCAGGTGGGCTCTGGGTTGGGCGGTGTTACTCGATGTGTGCTGGTTTGGTCAGGCAGGTGGGCTCTGGGTTGGGCGGTGTCACTCGGTGTGTGCTGGTTTGGTCAGGCAGGTGGGTTGAGGTGGGTTTCAGGGCGGCTGGCTCTGGTTGGGTGTTGGTGAGAAGACTGTAGAATGTTACTTTGTGTTGACAGTAAATAGATGAGGGAGGGTGACATTCTATTGCGCGTGTCACTGTGTGTTAGTTGGCTGGGTGGAGATGGCTTTACCAGGACTGTACGACGTTCACATGCTGTCTGCTGAGCACTACTTGCCCCTCGTTCCCTCCAGCGCTTCGGTGAGTCCCCCTCTACAATCATACTACTTAATAATCTGCTTTTCTCCAGTGATTCCTCATTGTACAAGGTCCCGGCTTTCTGCCCATATTTTCGCATGTCCATTTGTGGCGTCTCCAGGTCGGGCACAGAACTCACCGGAACTCTGCCGGCTGTAGAGTAATAGGCTCAGAGTAGATCGTAGCTGCCAGTATTTGTTATGAGTTGAGGTTATAAGTGAACGCTGCAGTTATTATAACTGTTGTGTATGTGTATTACTATAATCAGGGGTTAATGATTAGCGGTTAGGCAGGAGGGATGGTGAACTGCTTAGTATTGATGGTTAGGTTGTGGATTTGTGGGGAGGTCGGAGGTAAGAGGCAGGGCTGTGGAGTCAGAGCAATTTCTGGGTATCTGGAGACTGAGTCATACAAAAATGCACAGACTCCGACTCCTAAAAAATGTACACTGTAATTAACCTCCATGGCGTTTAGTTTCTGCTGGATTTCTGTGCAAAAAGTGATTCAATTCATTTTCATAACCTTTTTTCCTGTAACTTACCACAATGTGTCAAGCAAGGCTCTAGTGTACACTTGGAGTTTAAAGGAGTTGTTAGGGGAAATATAAAATGAATGGTACTTACCGGGGGCTTCCTCCAGCCCCAAGCTCCCAGGACCTCCCTTGCCGCAGCTCAGCCCGCAGCTGTTTGCCGGAGCTCCGACCCGGTCCCCGGCGATGACGTCAGAGCGACCTGGAGGTCGCTCTGTACTGCGCCTGCGCGATCGGCGCTGTCAATCACCGCCACGTGGGCTGGAGTGGACTGCGCAGGCGCATTAGTTCTGCGCCTGCGAGTCCGCTCCGGCCCACGTGGCAGCGGCGAGGGAGGTCCTTGGAGCTTGGGGCTGGAGGAAGCCCCCGGTAAGTACCATTCATTTTACTATATTTCCCCTGACAACTCCTTTAAATTTACCAGGGCTGTGGAGTCGGTACAAAAATCCTCAGACTCCTTAGGTTAGGATTCCGCCGGTTCTGACTCCTTTAATTTGCATATTACAATTTTGTTGATTAAAAGTATGGAACATGAAATGCATCTCTTAACTGCCAACGCTTCGGAACTTTAAAAGGCAACAGAATATGGAGGCTGCCATATTAATTTCTTTTTAAATAATACCAGTTACCTGGCTAGCCGGCTGATCTTCTGCCTCTAATACTTTTAGTCACAGACTAAAACGAATCCTTCATAAGAGTACTTGTAGAAGACAGTAACAAAGAACATCTATCAGGCCCTAGGCAATGTAACTGTGGGTACATGTAAGAGTGATGTGCAGGTACTCTGCAGGGGAATGAGGGGATTCTTCCTCTATTACACATTCTTCATGCACAATCTGAACATGGATCAGGCCCTAGGCAATGTAACTGTGGGTACATGTAAGAGTGATGTGCAGGTACTCTGCAGGGGAATGAGGGGATTCTTCCTCTATTACACATTCTTCATGCACAATCTGAACATGGATCAGGCCCTAGGCAATGTAACTGTGGGTACATGTAAGAGTGATGTGCAGGTACTCTGCAGGGGAATGAGGAGATTCTACCTCTATTACACATTCTTCATGTACAATCTGAACATGGATCAGGCTCTAGGCAATGTAACTGTGGGTACATGTAAGAGTGATGTGCAGGTACTCTGCAGGGGAATGAGGAGATTCTTCCTCTATTACACATTCTTCATGCACAATCTGAACATGGATCAGGCCCTAGGCAATGTAACTGTAGGTAGATGTAAGAGGGATGTGCAGGTACTCTGCAGGAGAATGAGGAGATTCTTCCTCTATTACACATTCTTCATGCACAATCTGAACCAGGTTTATGGGTGACAGACAACACCTCTGTGTTCAATGGGCACAACATTCTCAGTGGAGTCCCTGCAGCTCTGTGGGGAGTGCATATGTAGAGTATAGTACTACTGTGTAACAAAGTAAACCTGAGACAGATGAAATTAAAGTTTTATACATACCTGGGGCTTCCTCCAGCCGCCTTCAGGATAATCAGTCCCTTGTTGTCCTCCTCCACCACCTGGATCTTCTGCTATGAGTCCAGGTACTTGAGCGAGTCGGGCGTAGTGCGCATGCACACACTCCGCCGCCAGGAACGTACTACACCTGTGCAGCACTATTGCGCAGGTGCAGAATGTTCCTGGCTGTGGGAGCGCCATGCGGCCGGACAGCGCTGACTGGCTGAATTACCAGGACTCATAGCAGAAGATCCGGGTGGTGGAGGACAGAGAGGGACTGATTAGCCTGAAGGGGGCTGGAAGAAGCCCCAGGTATGTATAAAACTTTTCTTTTCATCCGTCTTAGTTAGCCTTTAATTTGTAGTCACCAAACCAAATTTTAACATACCAAATGATTTGGTTTCATGAGCAAAAGGAGTGCATACATTTGCATTTATGGGTAGCCAGTGTAGTGAGCAAAGGATTGGTGTTATGTGGCAATAGCGGGATTGACTTGTTAGCAGTCTGGCGGTGGCATTCTGTACTGGCTGCAGGAGATGTAGGTGTTTGTTTGGAAGGCCTGCATAAGACAGCATTGCAATAGTCCACCTGTGATGTGATGAAGGCATGAACTATGTTTGGAAGATCCTCTGGAGGTGTGAGGTGTTTAATCCTTGCAATATTCCTTAGGTGAAAGAAATAATGTTTCACCACAGCTGAGATTTGATCCCTGAAGTATAATTCCCCATCAGTCAGTACACCCAGGCTGTGCACAGTGTTGGAGGCAGTAAGGTCGGAGTTCCCTGCTCTCAGTGGTGGTGACTGTGTCTGGGGCTGCTTTGCTGTTAGGCTCTGACCTCAGATGACAAGGACCTCAGTTTTCTCAGCATTCAGTGTAAGGCAGTTGTCCTTCATCCACTCCTGAAGCTCAGCTAAGCACGTGTTTATTTTTGGGATGGGGTCTGTCTCATATAGCTGGGTCTCATCTGCATAGCAGTGTTTTTGGATGATTTTTTTTTTTTCTAGTGGCAGCATGTGTATGGTAAACAACAAAGGGGATAGTATCAAGCCCTGGGGCTTACACAGGAAGCATGTCTTACCAGTAGATGCAGTACAAAGGCCTAGTGCACACCAGAGCGTTTCCGCTGCGGTTTGCGATCCGCCTGCGGGTGCGGATCCGCTAGGGTAATGTATTTCAATGGGCTGGTGCACACCAGAGCGGGAGGCGTTTTGCAGAAACGCATACTCCCGGGCTGCTGCAGATTTTGGATTGCTGAGGCGTTTCTGCCTCAATGTTAAGTATAGGAAAACCGCAAACCGCTCTGAAAAACGGCACTTCAGAGCGGTTTGCCAGGCGGTTTTTGTTACAGTAGCTGTTCAGTAACAGCTTTACTGTAACAATACAGGAAATCTACTACACCAAAACCGCTAGACAAAACCGCAAAACGCTAGCCGAAACGCTACAGAAAAATAAGAAAAAGCGTTTCAAAATCTGCTAGCATTTTGCGGATCTGTTTTGGTGTGCACCAGGCCTGATAGTGTGCTCATCTGTCCACATGTCTGTGCAGCTTGGATGGTGCTGTAGCGTTGCAGCCATGCACTAGCAAGTTACAGATGACAGGCAATTCCCTCAGTAATCAGGCAGCAGCTTACACAGGAAACATATGCCTCACCAGGTAATGCAGGTACAGTACTGATAGTGTGCTCATCTGTACACATGTCTGTGCAGCTTGGATGATGCTGTAGCATTGCAGCCATGCACAAGCCAGTCACGGATGACAGGCAATTCCCTCAGTAATCGGGCAGCAGCTTACACAGGAAGAATAGGCCTCACCAGCTAGTGCTTATGAGGTGATCCACGTGAGCCCAGAGTAGTGTGGCTGCCAGCCCCAATCCCCCCCCACACACACACACACACACACACACTGATCACGACTTACGGGTCTCTGACTGACGTATGGTGCATGCCCCGCCCACTTTCCATTATACACAAATACAGAATCCCGCAGGAACCAAAAAAACAGGTTTCCTGTAACAGAAGTTATGATTATTTATTCCGTAGCTCTGCACAAGGTAGGAAAACAAACCAGGGATACATAATGATACAGACAATGCTGTACATCAGATATGGACACTAATACACAATACAGCACTGCTGATTACACTGACAGAAGTAATATGATGACTAAAATGTCTAACAGAGTGCAAGCTATGAAATGTATAACATTCCAAGACACAAAAGGGTGAGAGCCCTGCCCTTGTGAGCTTACACTCTAAAGAAGTTCTATTATATCAGAGTTTACGATACCAGGCGTTACTCCCATATATGTATAATGGTGCTTGGCCGAGACCTGGACATTTAGATTACTATACCTGAATGTTTACTATATAAGCGTTTACTATGACAACATTATCCTGTAATGAGTTACCCAGCAAGCTCATGGTGAACCACAACTCCCAGCAGTGTGTAATTCTAGGAGAACACAGCTGGCCGTGTCACAGGAAGGAGCTCTCTGGACCTCTCTTTGGCTTTATTCAGTTTTGTTGTGCAGTGCAGATAAGCTTGCTATGGTGCAGCCTATCCTGCTAACATGTGCCTTGTGTCCGCAGGTGCGGGAGGTGTGTCCGGGGGTCAACAACAAGCCGTACGTGTGTGAGAGCGGTCACTGCTGCGGGGAGACCGGCTGCTGCACCTACTACTACGAGCTGTGGTGTGAGTATATCTGCGCTGCCACGTGTCCTGGGGTCCGCCCACTCTGTGCCCAGGGGGTTCTCCCACTCTGTGTCCGTGGGTCCTCCCACTCTGCACCCTGGGGTCCGCCCACGGTCCACCCACTCTGTGTGCCTGCTGGGACTGCTTTGTGTCCCGGGGTGCGGTCACTGGGACCCCCCCCCGTGTCCCGGGGTGCGGTCACTGGGACCCCCCTGTGTCCTGGGGTCCTCCCACTGGAACCGCCCTGTGACCTGGGGTCCTCCCACTGGGACTGCCTTGTGTCCCGGGGTGCGGTCACTGGGACTGCCTTGTGTCCCGGGGTGCGGTCACTGGGACTGCCTTGTGTCCCGGGGTGCGGTCACTGGGACCGTCCCGGGGTGCGGTCACTGGGACCGCCTTGTGTCCCGGGGTGCGGTCACTGGGACCGTCCCGGGGTCCTCCCACTGGGACCGCCCCGTGTCCTGGGGTCCTCCCACTGGGACCGCCCCGTGTCCTGGGGTCCTCCCACTGGGACCGCCCCGTGTCCTGGGGTCCTCCCACTGGGACCGCCCCGTGTCCTGGGGTCCTCCCACTGGGACCGCCCCGTGTCCTGGGGTCCTCCCACTGGGACCGCCCCGTGTCCTGGGGTCCTCCCACTGGGACCGCCCCGTGTCCTGGGGTGCGGTCACTGGGAGGGGGCGGCCTGGTGTGCTGTGATATAATGCATGTATTATATTGGTAAGGTCAGGTGAGGAGTGGTCATGTGACAGAAGGGGGAGGGACAGTATGGTGTGCTGTGATTGGTAAGCTGTGGCTGTCTCTGCCCCCTGCAGGGTTCTGGCTTCTCTGGACGGTTCTCATCCTCCTGAGCTGCTGTTGTGCCTATCGCCACCGCCGGGCCAAACTACGGCTGCAACACCAACAGAGGCAGCGAGAGATCAACCTCATCGCATACCACCGTGCCTGCCAGCAGCCCCCCTCCATGCTGGACCTGAGTAAGTGAGCAAGCCCCTCCCCCTGTACTGCAGACTCCTCCCCAACCTCATCACATACCACCGTGCCTGCCAGCAGACCCCCTCCATGCTGGACCTGAGTAAGTGAGCAAGCCCCTCCCCCGTACTGCAGACTTCTCCCCAACCTCATCACATACCACCGTGCCTGCCAGCAGACCCCCTCCATGCTGGACCTGAGTAAGTGAGCAAGCCCCTCCCCCGTACTGCAGACTTCTCCCCAACCTCATCACATACCACCGTGCCTGCCAGCAGCCCCTCTCCATGCTGGACCTGAGTAAGTGTTCTGAGCGAGCCCCTCCCCCTGTACTGCAGACTCCTCCCCAACCTCATCACATACCACCGTGCCTGCCAGCAGCCCCCCTCCATGCTGGACCTGAGTAAGTGTTCTGAGCGAGCCCCTCCCCCGTACTGCAGACTCCTCCCCAACCTCATCACATACCACTGTGCCTGCCAGCAGCCCCCCTCCATGCTGGAAAAATCTATTAACCCTTCGCACTCTTGCATGCAAATGTTCAAACAAATGCATTCACAGATTCACTCATCCAGGCACAACTGTTATCCCTACAGCTAAGTTAAAAGCCGGGGTCTTAGTTCACAGAAGAATGCATTCTTATGCTTAGTCACCTATACTGCGCAGATGTACCCAGGTAAAGGTAGGTGTCCTAACTCTGGCCCTGTAACATGCATAGTGCAGACATGCAAACATTCATTGCATCAAACCTATCAATGGATTAGGAGCACACATCCTGACGTCCTCTCCTGGGACAGACAGTGCATCTTACCAATCGCACAAGGAAGCTAACGTAACGTAACGTAACGCCCCTCTATGCTGGACCTGAGTAAGTGAGCGAGCCCCTCCCCCCCCCCCCCCCGTACTGCAGACTCCTCCCCAATTTCATCACATACTACCGTGCCTGCCAGCAGCCCCCCTCCATGCTGGACCTGAGTAAGTGTCCTGAGTGAGCATCCCCCCCCCCTCCCCCTCCATACTGCCGAAGTATACTGCTTCCCAACACTCTCCCTCTAAATAAGTGTCCAGCCCCTCCTCTCCCCCACCCAAATACCCACATACAGATTACAGTAGAGCCAAGCAATGTTTTCTTTTATAATTGCGGAAGAACATGCATGTGTGGTCAGACTTTTCTAAAGTTACAATCAATCATGTTTGCCCGCCTTTACACTAGTTTTTATTATATAGAAGTCCCTAGTTTCCTGTCCCCAAGGTTTCATATTAAAGCCACAAAGCCTCATGACCAAGAGATGTGAGGTGATATGTCTAGTGGGGGCATCAGACCTGGAAATGAGCATACATTGCATCAGCTTCTGAGTCAGGGAGGTGGGTGAGGGCCAGAGGGGCATCAGACCCCATTTCATGTACTGTGAAGTCTGTTTTTTGCTCTCTGTTTTGACTGTATGTGCCCTTTGAACATGAAAGGTTTTGCAAAAGTTTCTGATTTCTCCCAGTTCTAGAATACAATGATATAATAGTGACAGCATTGTGTCTTTTATTCCTCAGGGGCGGTATCATCCTTCAAACTCCCAGCCTACGAGGAAGTGGCATACCGACCCACAACTCCTCCTCCTCCATATAGTTCCATCCTCACCCAGCTGGGCCTCCCATCTTCATCCCCTCCTCCTCCATCAGACCCACCCTCTCTCACCCCCAGCTCAGATCACACCAGCAGCTGCTCCTGTACATCTGGCTGCATGCTGTCTGGCAGCAGCTCCTTCTCTGTCCAGCTGACTGATGAGACCGGGACCAGCCTTGCCAGTTCTGCCAGCGGTGAGGTTGGGAGTTGGGAGGCCAGCCTTGAAGACGATGAGGAGGAAGGGGCTGCTTGTGGTCAGGAGCAGCAGCGTGGCTTCCAGAAGCAGACGGCCTTCTCCTCCTATGTGGACTTCTTCGACAGTCACCACTGCTGGGACATTGAGGAGGTGGATGAGGAGGATGAAGAGGAGCATTATAGACAGCGGAGGCTGACTGGAGACTCTGGTATAGAGGTTTGCCTCTGCCAGGTGAAGGAAGAGGAAGCAGCAGCAGCAGAAGACACCGGACAGGTCCATGATAACCCAGACTGTGTCCAGAGGAGCCAATCATTAGAATCACCTGCAGAGAAAACAGACAGCGAACCAGATTCCAGACTTCAGATGGTGTGACTGACAGACTGACTGAGTGGAGACAGGGCAGCTGGACACCTCCCTGGGCCCTGTACTCTACCAGCCTGTGTGCGAAGACAGGGCAGCTGGGCCCGTCCATCAGAGGAGATCTCCAGGGCCTTCATCTACACCTGTCTGTATGAAGAGATGGGGCAGCTGGACAACTTGGGCCTTCACCTATTCTAATCCATCTGAGAAGACCATTCCTGGTCCATCCGGTGTGAGGGATTATTGGACAACCTAGACTCTTCGTGCTGTGGAAGATCTTCATCAGTGTCACGATTGGATCTGTGAGGACTTCATTGTGCCACTAGGGTCCTCGACTCTACCAATCCATCTGCTGTGAGGGGCATCTTGACCACCGAGGCCTTAATCTCCACCACCATATGGTGTAACAGCGTGTTGGGGCAGGCCAGGCTGAGTCTTTGTTAGTCCATGTGACTTAGGCAGACCAAGTGGACCAAGGCTGGGAGGTTCTAGAAGCTGCCATTGTTGACCTGGGTATGATCAGACTTATGGTAAACCAGGTGATAGTTTAGGCACTGGTCAGCCAGAATATCTGATCCCTACAGAAGTGGCTGCTTAATGAGATGCACATAATTCAGAGTTGATAAAGGATTATGCAAATTTTGCAGCTTGACCATTAGACCAGTGTAAAGTCCCATACACGTGCTCGGCAAACGTCATTTCAATCCGACAAACAGATTTGTAGACCATGCCCAATCTGTCCAGTGAATCAACTCTGATAACTGTTGGGCAGATATTATTTAAAGGACTTTGTTCTACAGTGTGTGCGTGTCATGCATAATGTCACTTCCGGGGTGCGTGATGTCACTTCCGGGTGCGTGGTGTCAGTTCCGGGTGCGTAATGTTACTTCCGCTTGCTCACGCAGTATTTAAATTAGTTGTTTGCACCATCAGTGTTCGGAGAAAGTCGTTTGTCGCCAGTAGTTTTCATGACGCCAATTGTTTGTTTGCTGCGACTTTTGTTGAGCGTGTGTGCGGACCTTAGTTCTCCCTTGACGGGGATAAATTGGTCCATAGTCAAGCTGCATTTGCATCTCGTTGGCAATCCCTGAGCGTAAGCAGCAGTTTTAGATGAAGGTCGGCTATGGTAGCTTCTGCAATCTCCCAGAGAAGATGAGCATAAAGATATCACCTGAGGGCATCGGGCCTCCTCCCCTCCATCTGCTGTGTATGACTGGAGGAGACAGGAGTACAGGGTGAGGTTATGGCAAGGACTACTCCACCTCCATCTTCTGTGTATGACTGGTGGAGACAGGAGAATGGGGTGGGGTTATGACGAGGGCATTGAGTCTCCTCGGCCTCCATCTGCTGTGTATGACTGGAGGAGACAGGAGAATGGGGTGGGGTTATGACGAGGGCATTGTCTCCTCCCCCTCCATCTGCTGTGTATGACTGGTGGCGACAGGAGAATGGGGTGGGGTCATGACGAGGGCATCGAGTCTCCTCCTCCTCCATCTGCTGTGTATGACTGGTGGAGACAGAAGAATGGGGTGGGGTTATGACGAGGGCATTGAGTTTCCTCGCCCTCCATCTGCTGTGTGTGACTGGAGGAGACAGGAGAATGGGGTGGGGTTATGACGAGGGCATTGTCTCCTCCCCCTCCATCTGCTGTGTATGACTGGTGGCGACAGGAGAATGGGGTGGGGTCATGACAAGGGCATCGAGTCTCCTCCTCCTCACTCTGCTGTGTATGACTGGTGGAGACAGGAGAATGGGGTGGGGTCATGACGAGGGCATCGAGTCTTCTCCATCTGCTGTGTATGACTGGTGGAGACAGGAGAATGGGGTGGGGTCATGACAAGGGCATCGAGTCTCCTCCTCCTCCATCTGCTGTGTATGATTGGTGGAGACAGGAGAATATGGGGGGGGGGGTCATGACGAGGGCCAGCCATAGAGATGGATCATGTGACTTGTGTCTTGGGACACCATGGATGGACATCCCTCTGCCAATGCTGCACATTCTCTTAGTGATGGAGGCGGGTCCATGTTACCAGCTGGGGGAATATATACCATAACACCAAATAAAATCTGTTTACAATAACGTGTGTGTGTGTGTGTGTGTGTGCTGGATGTCAGATGAGGGACATTATCTCGTCTGTCAGATGGTTGTAGAACGTAGATCAGAAGCCACACACAGGCAGTATTCCAGTTCTGTCCGTAGCCGGGCACCCGATCCCGTTCAGAAGCCTGTTCCCTTTGTGTGGTGCTCCTGCCAGGACTATGTATGTTTCTGGGAAGTAAAGCCCTGCCTGGTATTTCATGAGTTTGTGTCCATCCAGGAAACATTTCCCCTGGCTACCTCTTGTTCAGGGCGCATTTCCACTTGTTTTTTTTTTTATTAGCACACAAATTTGCACATCAATTAATTCCTATGTGCCGGTTTCCATTCGATGCAAAATTTGCATGTTTGTAGTGGAAAGCTATGGCAAGAGTCACTGAGGAAGGAGGAAAACCGAAGACATAAGAACAAAAGTAGATTAGGCAACACCTTTAATGACTAGCTGAACAAGGTTCTCTGCAAGCTTTCAAAATGAAGTTTCTTCTTCAGGCATGATACAGAGCTGGATCAGAACCGTGTGAAGCGATTTCTTACACAAACTGTGCTTAAGTCCCCCTTCCTTGGATAGGAAAGAAGGTGCCTGGACCTATAATGACTCCGTTATCAATATGGACTGGTAGGCCGGGGGACAGCCAGAGATTAGGGTGAAAGATTGACCAGTTTATAACTTTCACACGTCAATCTAAGTAATGTATAAACCACTTCCCCTCCCAAGGGACGAGTCTCTACTTCCCTGAAAACGTCACTTTACCTCCCAGGTATGTAGATAAGACAAAATAGACAAGACAAATAACATTTATATTGCGCTTTTCTCCTTGCAGACTCAAAGCGCCAGAGCAGAGCAGCAGCCACTAGGGCGCGCTCTATTGGCAGTAGCAGTGTAAGGGAGACTTGCCAAAGGTCTCCTACTGAATTAGTGCTGGCTTACTGAACAGGCAGAGCCGAGATTCAAACCCAGGTCTCCTGTGTCAGAGGCAGAGCCCTTAACCATTACACCATCCGCCTCGTCACTTCCTTCTCATGGCATCATGCGGGAATGCACAGATTGGTGAATGGGAGCATATGTTCCCAAAGCCAATCAAGGGCCCATATGCATGGTGAATGGGAGCATATGTTCCCAAAGCCAATCAAGGGCCCATATGCAATTCATTTTTTTTTTTTTTCCTAGGTGATCATTTTCATCGCTTTAAAATAACTTTTCAGCATTTTACAATTGATAAACTACCCAAAAGTTGGTGAAAAACTACTGCCAAATTTATTTTGAGCATTTTCTTGCTTGCTGGTTGTCTTAAGGGCATTTTATTGACAAATTTGAAGAAAACTGAGGTGAAACAGTTAATTGCATACAGGCTAAAGAGTCTAATGTATGACTGATCACGGCTGCATTACGCAATAGTGATCATTCCATTGTAAACAAACTGTCACTTCCTGCTAGCTGAAATGCAGCGATTCAGCATTCCAGACAGATAGGAGACTGTGGGGACATCTAGTGGCCCCCCAAAAATATTACAATAAAACATATTACAAAATAAATTCCATCCCTTCTTCCTCCTCCTTTCCCTCATATAACTCAACTGTATAAAAAAAAAAAAAAAAAAAAAGTGACAGAATTGAAAAGACAATACATAAATTGTTACCTTCGGGAATCGGCTTTTCTAATATGTATGCCATGAGGGTATATTATGGTTATTTTTGCAAATAAGTGTAATTGCTACTAGGGTGTTAGGAGAAAACCAAAAACATTATAGTAAGGACATCATTTAAATGTTGTAATAAATTGGGCAAATATAATGTGTGGGTTTTATCCACAGTTGCACATTTTATTTTAAATCTATAATGGCTGAAAAATGAGAAAATGATTTTTTTTCTTATTTTGTTTAAATGGCATATCAAATAATTCTTAGCAAAAAGTACCACCCAAAGAAAGCCTAATTTGTTAAGGTGTGATGAAGTTATTGCTGAATGAATCGAAGCAGCTCTGAAAGGTGAAAATTGCTGTGGATTTTAAAGGATTTTCGAGATGAAATGAAAAATGTAAGCTGACCTCGCCAACGGGTCGCCTTTATAGCGAGTGGCCAGAGGGGACACCGAGGAGGAGCGGGGCTGCGGCGAGGGAATGAGACGGCTGTCAGGGGCTGGAAGAAGACCCAGGTAAGTAAAACATCGATTTTTCATTTGGCCTCGGAAGCCCTGAAAGGAAAAAAAAACGTTATGCCTGTACACACCATGCAATTTCCTGTCACATAGATGGTTCAGTCGAATATTTCTGACAGGTCCGATCTGATTGAATTTTGTATAGAAGTGATCGGAAATCAAATCGGACCTGTTGGAAATGATCTATTCGACCGTCTATCTGACGGGAGATTGCATGGTGTGTACTAGGCAATAGTGGTGAAGTGGTTAATCGATGGCGTTTAGTCTCATTGATGCAGTCATTAGATCCAGGCATCATTTTTACATTTCAAAGAAAGTGGGACGGTCTTGAACTGGATTGTGTACACCCAGAAAATCCTGTATAAGTTTATGCATGTAAGAAATGGCTTTATACGTTTCTGATCCAGTCCTGTGTCATGCAGGAAGAAGCAGTAGAGTGTTGTGCTGTGTTGGCCATCAGGGAAAGCAAGAAGCTTTAATGCCATTTATTGGCTAACTTAGAGATGAATAAACAGTGAGCTTTCGGCTTATAGTAAGCCTTCATCAGACTTGGTTCCTGACAATGTACAAAACACAGCTTATATATACTGACATACAGAGGAGAAACATTCCTTAGCAAACTTAGACACTGAACTAATTTTGCCCATTTTTACCTTATAATTCGCTTCAGTGCTCTCATGACAAGTAATCCGCCGCGTCCCCGCTGCAAAACGAGGGCTGCAGAGCCCCCAAATCCCTGGGGGGCAATCCAACCGGCATTTCCTGGAAGGGACAGAGCTTTCAGCTTCAGCTCTGCCCCTCCTGATGTCAATCGCGGCGGATCGCCGCCTCTCCCCGCCCCCTCTCACTCTTCCTTCACAGAGAGAGGCGGCGATTGATGGCAAGAGAGGCAGAGCTACAAGCTCTGCCTCTCAGAGTAGCAAAATCCACCACCAAGTTGGTCATGGATGTTTGCAGAGGGATTTGGGGGCTCTGCAGCCCTCGTTTTGTGGCAGGGACGCAGCGGTTTACTTGTCATGAGAGCACTGAAGCGAATTATAAGGTGAAATGGGCAAAACTAGTTTGCTTCAGTGTCTCTTTAACAGGAAAGTTAAAGCACACCTGAGGTGAGAGGTGTATGGAGGCTGCCATATTTATTTTCCTTTATAAACAATACCGGTTACCTGGCTGTCCTGCTGATCCTCTGCCTCTAAAGGTATGTACACATCTGTAATTGATGTCACTCCATCAGGGATCAAGGCCTGACATCGCTGGGCTGGGTTCACACATGCGTGTCAGCTGTGTAGCTTACAATGCACAGTGTTGCTATGTGGTGGGAGGGGGTGGAGCTGCAGGTGTGTGATGTCATGGTGGGTGGGGGAAAGGCATGAACAATAGAATCGGCCGTTGCTGGGAGTGAGTAGATCCGCCGGGCACTTGGAGGCCGCTGTGCACACGCCTGATAACAACCGCCTCACTGCACAGAGTTGTGTGTACCAGGCTTTACACTTTAAAGGAAACTGTAGTGAGAGGTATATGGAGGCTGCCATAGTTATTTCCTTTTAAGCAATATTGCCTGGCAGCCCTGCTGGTCTATTTGGCTGCAGTCGTGTCTGAATCACACCACAAACAAGCATGCAGCTAATCTTGTCAGATTTGACAAGAATGTCAGAAACACCTGAGCTGCTGCATGCTTGTTCAGGGGCTGTGGCTAAAAGTATTAGAGGCAGAGGATCAGCAGGACAGCCAGGCAACTGGTATTTCTCAAAAGGAAATAAATATGACAGCCTCCATATACCTCTCACTACAGTTGTCCTTTAAGCCACAGCCCCTGAGCAAGCATGCAGCAGATCGGGTACTTTGACTGAAGTGTGGCTGGATTAGCTGCATGCTTGTTTCAGGTGAGTGATTTAGACACTACTGCAGCCAGAGAGATCAGCAGGACAGCCAGGCAACTGGTATTGTATAACGGAATAAATATGGCAGCCTCCATATTTTCTCACTACAGTTGTGCTATAAAGTTTTGTAAGCTTGCAAGGAAGTGAGAGCCTTGTCAGGTGTGGCTGGAGTCCCAGGTGACCACTGACAGATAAAGAGAACTCCACCCAGCATCATGTGACTGGATGGAGGCAGATGTGGATACCATGCCAATGGCTTCCTCCGTATTGCAGGTGTGCAACCGACACTTCCCTCACCAGTACCTGCCTCACTATCCTTGTGAGAGTCCAGACATGTGGTCTCAGATATGGTGTCAGCTCTCGCCCATGTTGTGCACTCTCTCCGTAGGGTCATCAGGCTTGTCTAGAGGAAGTATGTGCACCAATCTAATGATGGACGAGGACAGCCAGCTGGGCAATCACACACTGGGATATTCTAAACCAAATACAGAGGAGGCCTTCAGGTACAGTACACCTGCCACCCCGGAACATGGCGATGGGTAGAGAGAGGCCTTCAGGTACGGTACACCTGCCACCCCGGAACATGGCGATAGGTAGAGAGAGGCCTTCAGGTACAGTACACCTGCCACCCCAGGTCATGGCGATGGGTAGAGAGGTATTCAGGTACAGTACACCTGCCACCCCGGAACATGGCGATGGGTAGAGAGAGGCCTTCAGGTACGGTACACCTGCCACCCCGGAACATGGCGATAGGTAGAGAGAGGCCTTCAGGTACAGTACACCTGCCACCCCGGAACATGGCGATGGGTAGAGAGAGGCCTTCAGGTACGGTACACCTGCCACCCTGGAACATGGCGATAGGTAGAGAGAGGCCTTCAGGTACAGTACACCTGCCACCCCAGGTCATGGCGATGGGTAGAGAGGTATTCAGGTACAGTACACCTGCCACCCCAGGTCATGGCGATGGGTAGAGAGGTATTCAGGTACAGTACACCTGCCACCCCGGAACATGGCGATGGGTAGAGAGAGGCCTTCAGGTACGGTACACCTGCCACCCCGGAACATGGCGATAGGTAGAGAGAGGCCTTCAGGTACAGTACACCTGCCACCCCGGAACATGGCGATGGGTAGAGAGAGGCCTTCAGGTACGGTACACCTGCCACCCTGGAACATGGCGATAGGTAGAGAGAGGCCTTCAGGTACAGTACACCTGCCACCCCAGGTCATGGCGATGGGTAGAGAGGTATTCAGGTACAGTACACCTGCCACCCCAGGTCATGGCGATGGGTAGAGAGGTATTCAGGTACAGTACACCTGCCACCCCAGGTCATGGCGATGGGTAGAGAGGTATTCAGGTACAGTACACCTGCCACCCCAGGTCATGGCGATGGGTAAAGAGAGGCCTTCATGTACAGTACACCTGCCACCCCAGGACATGGCGATGGGTAGAGAGGCCTTCAGGTACAGTACACTTGCCACCCCGGAACATGGCGATGGGTAGAGAGAGGCCTTCAGGTACAGTACACCTGCCACCCCAGGACATGGCGATGGGTAGAGAGGTATTCAGGTACAGTACACCTGCCACCCCAGGTCATGGCGATGGGTAGAGAGGTATTCAGGTACAGTACACCTGCCACCCCAGGTCATGGCGATGGGTAAAGAGAGGCCTTCATGTACAGTACACCTGCCACCCCAGGACATGGCGATGGGTAGAGAGGCCTTCAGGTACAGTACACCTGCCACCCCGGAACATGGCGATGGGTAGAGAGGCCTTCAGGTACAGTATACACCTGCCACCCCGGAACATGGCGATGGGTAGAGAGGTATTCAGGTACAGTACACCTGCCACCCCAGGTCATGGCGATGGGTAGAGAGGTATTCAGGTACAGTACACCTGCCACCCCAGGTCATGGCGATGGGTAAAGAGAGGCCTTCATGTACAGTACACCTGCCACCCCAGGACATGGCGATGGGTAGAGAGGCCTTCAGGTACAGTACACCTGCCACCCCGGAACATGGCGATGGGTAGAGAGAGGCCTTCAGGTACAGTACACCTGCCACCCCAGGACATGGCGATAGGTAGAGAGAGGCCTTCATGTACGGTACACCTGCCACCCCGGAACATGGCGATAGGTAGATAGAGGCCTTCAGGTACGGTACACCTGCCACCCCAGGTCATGGCGATGGGTAGAGAGACATTCAGGTACAGTACACCTGCCACCTCAGGTCATGGCGATGGGTAGAGAGGCATTCAGGTACAGTACACCTGCCACCCCAGGTCATGGCGATGGGTAGAGAGGCATTCAGGTACAGTACACCTGCCACCCCAGGTCATGGCGATGGGTAGAGAGAGGCCTTCAGGTACAGTACACCTGCCACCCCAGGTCATGGCGATGGGTAGAGAGGCCTTCATGTACAGTACACCTGCCACCCCAGGACATGGCGATGGGTAGAGAGAGGCATTCAGGACCCCAGGACATTGCATTGGGTAGAGAGAGGCCTTCAGGTACGGTACACCTGCCACCCCAGGACATGGCGATGGGTAGAGAGGCCTTCAGGCATGGTACACCTGCCACCTCAGGACATGGCGATGGGTAGAGAGAGGCCTTCAGGACCCAAGGACATTGCATTGGGTAGAGAGAGGCCTTCAGGTACGGTACACCTGCCACCCCAGGACATGGCGATGGGTAGAGAGGCCTTCAGGCATGGTACACCTGCCACCTCAGGACATGGCGATGGGTAGAGAGAGGCCTTCAGGTACGGTACACCTGCCACCCCAGGACATGGCGATGGGTAGAGAGGTCTTTAGGCATAGTACACCTGCCACCTCAGGACATGGCAATGGGTAGAGAGAAGGCCTTCAGGCATGGTACACCTGCCACCCCAGGACATGGCGATGGGTAGAGAGAAGGCCTTCAGGCATGGTACACCTGCTACCCCAGGACATGGCTATGGGTAGAGAGAGGCCTTCAGGTACAGTACAGCTGCCACCCCAGGACATGGCGATGGGTAGAGAGAGGCCTTCACGTACAGTACAGCTGCCATCCCAGGACATGGCGATGGGTAGAGAGAGGCCTTCAGGCATGGTACACCTGCTACCCCAGGACATGGCGATGGGTAGAGAGAGGCCTTCAGGACCCCAGGACATTGCATTGGGTAGAGAGAGGCCTTCAGGTGCAGTACACCTGCCACCCCAGGACATGGCGATGGGTAGAAAGAGGCCTTCAGGACCCTAGGACATTGCATTGGGTAGAGAGAGGCCTTCAGGTGCAGTACACCTGCCACCCCAGGACATGGCGATGGGTAGAGAGAAGTCTTGAGGCATGGTAAACTTGCCGCCCCTGGGACGGTAAAATACACACACACCTTCATCTGCACCCCGACACCCTCACCCCACATTGCAGAGTAGTGTAGTGGAGCAATGTTAAGCCCCCTCTACACCATTCAATTCCAGGCGCGATCGTTTTTGACTAGTTTTCAATGCAAATTGATCACACGATCGATCAAATCCCGATCGGACATGTTGGATTTAATCGATTTAATTGAATTTAAACCAATCGAAATTCAATCAATTGCGCCTGGAATTGAATGGTGTAGAGGGGGCTTAATGTCTACCTCCTCTAGCGATGCATCAGTCTCTTCTGTTCTTCTCGGCAGCTGCACGCTCTGTGCTTCCATACCTCCTTCTCCTGATCACGACCTGCAATCAGAGGTGTGCAGCATAGAGCGTGTAACATTTCCCTGCTCCAGCGATGAGTCAGTCTCTTCTGTTCTTCCCAGCAGCTGCACGCTCTGTGCTTCCATACCTCCTTCTCCTAATCACATGATATGCATTCAGAGGTGTGCAGCATAGAGCGTGTAACATTTCCCTGCTCCAGCGATGCGTCAGTCTCCTCTGTTCTTCTCAGCAGCTCCACGCTCTGTGCTTCCATACCTCCTTCTCCTGATCACGACCTGCAATCAGAGATGTGCAGCATAGAGGGTGTAACATTTCCCTGCTCCAGCGATGCGTCAGTCTCTTCTGTTCTTCCCAGCAGCTGCACACTCTGTGCTTCCATACCTCCTACTCCTGATCACATGACCTGCATTCAGAGGTGTGCAGCATAGAGGGTGTGATATTCACCTGCTCCCGAGATGCGTTGTGCCTCCTCTTCCCAGCAGCTGCACGCTCTGTGCTTCCATACCTCCTTCTCCTGATCACATGACCTGCATTCAGAGGTGTGCAGCATAGAGTGTGTAACATTTCCCTGCTCCAACGATGCGTCAGTCTCCTCTGTTCTTCTCAGCAGCTCCAAGCTCTGTGCTTCCATACCTCCTCCTGATCACATGACCTGCATTCAGAGGTGTGCAGCATAGAGTGTGTAACATTTCCCTGCTCCAGCGATGCGTCAGTCTCCTCTGTTATTCCCAGCAGCTGCACGCTCTGTGCTTCCATACCTCCTTCTCCTGATCACATGACATGCATTCAGAGGTGTGCAGCATAGAGCGTGTAACATTTCCCTGCTCCAGCGATGCGTCATTCTCTTCTGTTCTTCCCAGCAGCTGCACGCTCTGTGCTTCCATACCTCCGTCTCCTGATCACGACCTGCAATCAGAGGTGTGCAGCATAGAGTGTGTAAAATTTCCCTGCTCCAGCGATGCGTCAGTCTCTTCTGTTCTTCCCAGCAGCTGCACGCCCAGTGCTTCCATACCTCCAGCTCCTGATCACATGACATGCATTCAGAGGTGTGCAGCATAGAGGGTGTAACATTTCCCTGCTCCAGCGATGCGTCAGTCTCTTCTGTTCTTCCCAGCAGCTGCACACTCTGTGCTTCCATACCTCCTACTCCTGATCACATGACCTGCATTCAGAGGTGTGCAGCATAGAGGGTGTGATATTCACCTGCTCCCGAGATGCGTTGTGCCTCCTCTTCCCAGCAGCTGCACGCTCTGTGCTTCCATACCTCCTTCTCCTGATCACATGACCTGCATTCAGAGGTGTGCAGCATAGAGTGTGTAACATTTCCCTGCTCCAACGATGCGTCAGTCTCCTCTGTTCTTCTCAGCAGCTCCACGCTCTGTGCTTCCATACCTCCTCCTGATCACATGACCTGCATTCAGAGGTGTGCAGCATAGAGTGTGTAACATTTCCCTGCTCCAGCGATGCGTCAGTCTCCTCTGTTATTCCCAGCAGCTGCACGCTCTGTGCTTCCATACCTCCTTCTCTTGATCACGACCTGCATTCAGAGGTGTGCAGCATAGAGGGTGTAACATTTCCCTGCTCCAGCGATGCGTCAGTCTCTTCTGTTCTTCTCAGCAGCTGCACGCTCTGTGCTTCCATACCTCCTTCTCCTGATCACATGACATGCATTCAGAGGTGTGCAGCATAGAGCGTGTAACATTTCCCTGCTCCAGCGATGCGTCATTCTCTTCTGTTCTTCCCAGCAGCTGCACGCTCTGTGCTTCCATACCTCCTTCTCCTGATCACGACCTGCAATCAGAGGTGTGCAGCATAGAGTGTGTAACATTTCCCTGCTCCAGCGATGCGTCAGTCTCTTCTGTTCTTCCCAGCAGCTGCACGCCCAGTGCTTCCATACCTCCAGCTCCTGATCACATGACATGCATTCAGAGGGGTGCAGCATAGAGCGTGTAACATTTCCCTGCTCCAGCGATGTGTCAGTCTCTTCTGATCTTCCCAGCAGCTGCACGCTCTGTGCTCCCATACCTCCAGCTCCTGATCACATGACCTGCATTCAGAGGTGTGCAGCATAGAGGGTGTAACATTTCCCTGCTCCAGCGATGCGTCAGTCTCTTCTGAGCTTCCCAGCAGCTGCACGCTCTGTGCCCCCATACCTCCAGCTCCTGATCACATGATATGCATTCAGAGGTGTGCAGCATAGAGCGCATAACATTTCCCTGCTCCAGCAATGCGTCAGTTTCTTCTGTTCTTCCCAGCAGCTGCACGCTCTGTGCTTCCATACCTCCTCCTCCTGATCACATGACCTGCATTCAGAGGTGTGCAGCATAGTGTGTGGCTGTCGGGAAGATCAGAGGAGACTGGAAGTAGCACCAGAGCAGGTAAATATTAGACTCCTCCACTGCGCTACTCTGCAGAAGGGGGAGGAGCAGCCCTACTTCCATGGTTGCCATAGTTACATCACCTTGTTTGAGACTTTAATAAATGTTAAATCTTAATAAAAAAACATTTGGCACGTGACTCATGCCGGGATTACACAACGGGTTTTTTCGGAAAATTTACTGGACGATCGATTTTCCTGATAGATTTCCATTCACTTCTATGAGAAAATTGATAAGAAAAACGATCAAACTCAGATCGGAAATTATCTATCCAGCCATCTGTCTGCCCAAAAATCTCATTGTGTATTCCCAGCATTAGACTAGGTGATAGTTTCACTCCCCTGCCCTAGAGTGTTGGGAGACACAGCAACCTTCTGGCCAAGGCACGTATTGATGATGTCATCCTGCAGGTGATGGGACTTCCTCTGTAGGGTCCTGCTACCACATCTACAGTGCTGGGAGACACAGCAACCTTCTGGCCATGGCACGTATTGATGATGTCATCCTGCAGGTGATGGGACTTCCTCTGTAGGGTCCTGCTACCACATCTAGAGTGCTGGGAGACACAGCAACCTTCTGGCCATGGCACGTATTGATGATGTCATCCTGCAGGTGATGGGACTTCCTCTGTAGGGTCCTGCTACAACATCTAGAGTGCTGGGAGACACAGCAACCTTCTGGCCATGGCACGTATTGATGATGTCATCCTGCAGGTGATGGGACTTCCTCTGTAGGGTCCTGCTACCACATCTAGAGTGCTGGGAAACACAGCAAACTTCTGGCCATGGCACGCATTGATGATGTCATCCTGCAGGTGATGTGATTTCCTCTGTAGGGTCCTGCTACCACATCTAGAATGTTGGGAGACACAGCAACCTTCGGGCCATGGCTCGTATTGATGATGTCATCCTGCAGGTGATGGGACTTCCTCTGTAGGGTCCTGCTACCACATCTAGAATGTTGGGAGACACAGCAACCTTCTGGCTATGGCACGTATTGGTGAGGTCATCCTGCAGGTGATGGGACTTCCTCTGTAGGGTCCTGCTACCACATCTAGAGTGCTGGGAGACACAGCAACCTTCTAGCCATGGCACGTATTGATGATGTCATCCTGCAGGTGATGGGACTTCCTCTGTAGGGTCCTGCTACCACATCTAGAGTGCTGGGAGACACAGCAACCTTCTGGCCATGGCACGTATTGATGTCATCCTGCAGGTGATGAAACTTCCTCTGTAGGGTCCTGCTACCACATCTAGAGTGTTGGGAGACACAGCAACCTTCTGGCTATGGCACGTATTGGTGATGTCATCCTGCAGGTGATGGGACTTCCTCTGTAGGGTCCTGCTACCACATCTAGAGTGCTGGGAGACACAGCAACCTTCTAGCCATGGCACGTATTGATGATGTCATCCTGCAGGTGATGGGACTTCCTCTGTAGGGTCCTGCTACCACATCTAGAGTGCTGGGAGACACAGCAACCTTCTGGCCATGGCACGTATTGATGTCATCCTGCAGGTGATGGGACTTCCTCTGTAGGGTCCTGCTACCACATCTAGAGTGCTGTGAGACACAGCAACCTTCTGGCCATGGCACGTATTGATGATGTCATCCTGCAGGTGATGGGATTTCCTCTGTAGGGTCCTGCTACCACATCTAGAGTGCTGGGAGACACAGCAACCTTCTGGCCATGGCACGTATTGACAGAGGGCCCAACCGTCCCGATCTCGTCGGGACTGTCACGATTTGGGGGGGCTCTCCCGCTGTCACGGTATGAGCCCCCCAAGTCCCGGCGGCAGTGGGCAGCAGTAAAAAAAAAAAATGATCGAGGCGCCAGCCGCGCGTGGTATGCGGGATGCGGCCATATCATTACTACCTCCCTCCCTCCTTCCCTTGAGATCTGCCCCCCCTGTGTCCCCCGTTAGCAGAGTGCGCAGCGAGCGGAGCGGGCTGTCATTACCTGTGTTCATGCACGCATACCGATGTCCGGCTTCACTCTGCTTCCTGTGACGTCACAGGAAGCAGGAAGCTGGATGAAGACATCGGTACCCGTGCATGGACACAGGTAATGACAGCTCGCTGCGCACTCTGCTAACGGGGACACAGGGGGGGCAGATCTCAAGGGAACGAGGGAGGGAGGTAGTAATGATATGGCCGCATCCCGCATACCACGCGCGGCTGGCGCCTCGATCATTTTTTTTTGTGTGCAGTGGCACCCATCCTCCCCACCCACGGGCACCCTTACCCTCCTCCCCACCCACGGGCAGGGTGAGGGTATATTAATTAAAACAAAATAAGGGCATAAATATTATTTAAAAAAAAATTTCAAAAAACGATGGTGGGCGTGTGTAGGGGGGTGTGGTAGGGGGTGTGGTTAGGGGTGTGCCCAGTGTCCTGGTTTCAAAGTTTAAAATCTTGGGAGGTATGCGTATTGATGTCATCCTGCAGGTGATGGGACTTCCTCTGTAGGGTCCTGCTACCACATCTAGAGTGTTGGGAGACACAGCAACCTTCTGGCCATGGCACGTATTGATGATGTCATCCTGCAGGTGATGGGACTTCCTCTGTATGTGTTATGATCACTTCTGCAGCATGTACTGCTGGCTGCAGTTGTACTGTAGACAAGCAGTTTTTTGTTTCTTTACATGCATTTGCTCGCATAGTTTTGCTTGCACTCACACTAAGTGTTGATTCCATTTGCAGTCGCTCTGCAGTTCATGACAGTTTGGGATGCTCTTGTGAAATCAAACATTGTGTGTTGCAGTGGAGCTGCAATCCCTTTCATGCAGGTTGCATAGTTTTGTCTGCCTTTTCCTGCTGCCAGCTTGTGACTGATTATCATTCACCTGTGTGGGAATCTGCATGTCTGCTCCCATTGGATGACGTCAATATAAAGAGCTGCTTCCTGCAGTGCTCCACGGGCTATCATAGCTTCAGTCTCAGCCTGTTACTCTGGGCCCGTTCCTGGTTCTCGTGTTATCCCGTGTGGACTGCACTGACTCCTGCGTAGGAGTCAGTGAGTCCTTCTAGTCCTGTTCCTGTTTATCAGTATTTGTTACTCTGCTGGTCTTGCATCATATATTGGTTCATCGCCAATATATACGCATACTAGCGTGTTTGTTATTTTCCTTGTATTCGTGTTACGTTAATATATCAGTGCTGCTGGTATATACGTACTCGAACTGTTGACATCCTGTGTTCAGTCAGTTTTAGCACGTTTCGGTAGATTGCGCTTATCGTGATCACCCGTGCTTAGATAGCTCAGTCCTGTTTTTGCGAAGTAGACCATCCCTGCGTTCGCGATTGGCTACCTCGCTTCAGTCAGTCCTGTTTATGGGCGCTTGCTGTTACTGAGTCAGTGACTAGTTTAGCAAGCGTTCATTCTATCTACCTGTCCTGATCTTTCTGAGTTCTGGTTAATGCGCTCAGCGCTACCTTGCACTGAGCCACTATTGTTAAGTAATGTTTGTCGTTGCTCTGATCTACGCCTGCTCTGTGCGCCACATCTCCTACTGGAGTCAGTCCTCTCCTCCACTAGTGCGTTCGCACTATAACTGGGGATATCCTGGTTCCTTGTGCTTGCGTGTGTGTCTCCTTCACGTCAGGTTATGCATTACGTGCTGACTGTGGAGAATATACCACCGAGCGTGACAGTAGGGTCCTGCTACCACATCTAGAGTGCTGGGAGACACAGCAACCTTCTGGCCATGGCACGTATTGTAGGGTGACCATATTTTGATTTCCAGAAAAGAGGACGATCACAACAGCATGTGGGCGTGGTCATGGGTGGGGCCAAATATACAAGAGCTTAGCAGTGAGCTGTCCAACTTCGCGGGCATGGAGGGTTTTTCCAGACCACATGGTGGAGGGCCGGCCGACCACAAAATGCAATCAGATTCGCAGAAGATTTCCCCACAAATTGCAATGAGATTGGCAACAGATTTCCCCACAAATGGAATCAGATTGACAGCAGATTTCTAAACAAATGCAATGAGATTGGCAGCATATTTCCAAACAAATGCAATCAGATTGGCAGATTTCCCCACAAATGCAATGAGATTGCCAGCAGATTTCCCCACAAATGCTATGAGATTGGCAGCAGATTTCCCCACAAATGCTATGAGATTGGCAGCACATTTCCACACAAATGCAATCTTATCGGCAGCACATTTCCTCACAAATGCAATCTTATTGGCAGCAGATTTCCCCACAAATGCAATGAGATTGCCAGCAGATTTCCCCACAAATGCTATGAGATTGGCAGCAGATTTCCCCACAAATGCTATGAGATTGGCAGCACATTTCCACACAAATGCAGTGAGATTGGCAGCAGATTTCCCCACAAATGCAATCTTATTGGCAGCACATTTCTTAACAAATGCAATCTTATTGGCAGCAGATTTCCCCACAAATGCAATCTTATTGGCAGCAGATTTCCCCACAAATGCAATCTTATTGGCAGCACATTTCCCCACAAAATGCAATTAAATTGTCACCAGATTTCCCCACAAAATGCAATCAGATTGTTGCCAGATTTCCCCACAAAATGCAATCAGATTGTCGCCAGATTTCCTTACAAAATGCAGTATACGTAGCCAGGTCTATAGTGGGCTAACATTAATTACCTGGAGGGAGGGTGGTTGGGCAGGCTGGGACGCTATTTGTGGTGCAGGCACTGCACTGGGTAGGCAGTTAGGTAGCCGGGTGGGAGGGTAGGCAGTTAGGTAGCCGGGTGGGCAGTTAGGTAGACAGGTGGAAGGATAGGCCGATAGGTAGACGGGTGGAAGGGTAGGCCGATAGGTAAATGGGTGGGCAGTTAGGTAGCTGGGTGGCAGTGTAGGCAGATAGGTAGATGGGTAGGCAGATAGGTAGCCAGGTGGGCAGTTAGGTAGCTGGGTAGCAGGGTAGGCAGATAGGTAGACGGGTGGAAGGGTAGGCAGATAGGTAGCCGGGTAGGCAGTTAGGTAGCAGGGTAGGCAGATAGGTAGCTGGGTGGCAGGGTAGGCAGTTAGGTAGCTGGGTGGCCGGTTAGGCAGATAGGTAGACGGGTAGGCAGTTAGGTAGCAGGGTAGGCAGATAGGTAGCTGGGTGGCAGGGTAGGCAGTTAGGTAGCCGGTTGGGAGGGTAGGCAGTTAGGTAGCCTACAGTTAGGTAGCCGGATGGGAGGGTAGGCAGTTAGGCAGCCGGGTGGGAGGGTAGGCAGTTAGGCAGCCAGGTGGGAGGGTGGGCAGTAAGGTAGCCAGGTGGGAGGGTAGGCAGTTAGGCATCCGGGTGGGCAGTTAGGTATCCGGGTGGGAGGGTAGGCAGTTAGGCAGCCGGGTGGGAGGGTAGGCAGTTAGGTAGCCGGGTGGAAGGGTAGGCAGATAGGAAGCTGTGTGGCAGGGTAGGCCGATAGGTAGCCGGGTGGTCAGTTAGGTAGCTGGGTGGGAAGTTAGGTAGCCGGGTGGGCAGATAGGTAGCCGGGTGGGAGGGTAGGCAGTTAGGTAGCCAGGTGGGAGGGTAGGCAGTTAGGAAGCCGGGTGGGAGGGTAGGCAGTTAGGTTGCCGGGTGGGAGGGTAGGCAGTTAGGTAGCCGGGTGGGAGGGTAGGCAGATAGGTAGCTGGGTGGCAGGGTAGGCAGGCAGTTAGGTAGCCGGGTGGGAAGTTAGGTAGCCGGGTGGGAGGGTGGACAGTTTGGTAGCCCGGTGGGAAGATAGGTAGCCGGGTGGGAGGGTGGACAGTTAGGCAGCCGGGTGGGAGGGTAGGCAGTTAGGTAGCCGGGTGGGAGGGTAGGCAGATAGGTAGCCGGGTGGGAAGTTAGATAGCCGGGTGGGAAGTTAGATAGCCGGGTGGGAAGTTAGGTAGCCGGGTGGGAAGTTAGGTAGCCGGGTGGGAAGTTAGGTAACCGGGTGGGAAGTTAGGTAGCCGGGTGGGAGGGTGGACAGTTAGGCAGCCGGGTGGGAGGGTAGGCAGTTAGGTAGCCGGGTGGGAGGGTAGGTAGACAGGTAGTTTAGTGGGGTAGGGGCCCGACTCCGATCCTCCTCGCCCCTCCTGGGGGTCCCCCCTCCTTTTATGAGCGGCGGGAAAGCGGCATATACAGCAGGCTCCGGCGGGGTAATCAGACGCTAGAGGTCCAGCTCCCTCCCGGGTTACGGTGTCTCCTCTGTATGCCGCTCGCAATAAACCAGGAAGCAGTGCAAGCAGCATACAGAGGAGACAGCGTAGCCCGGGAGGCAGCTGGACCTCTAGCGTCTGATTACCCCGCCGAAGCCTGCTGTATATGCCGCTCTCCCTCCGCTCATGATAGGAGGGGGGACCCCGAGGTGAGGGACGGGGTTGATCGGATTCGGGCCCCGGGGGTGAGGGGAAAAAAAATGTGGTGAACCCCGGCCCCGGACATTTCAAAAACCCGGGAGGACAGTAAGATACCAGGCAGCCTCCCTACTCACTTGCACACTATTCTGTCAGATAGACTCTGCAACTGCTGTGCAGGAAATGCTGTAGAAAACAAAGGAAACCCTGAGAATTCCCCATGAGGAGATGTGCTGGCCCAAAACCTGTTGGTTCTGTCAGATTTTAACTGCCTACTTTTTCCGCGATAGTGCTCCTGTAAAGGCTAGTTCCCCAACCCTGTCCTCAAGGCCCACCAACAGTGCACGTTTTGCAGAAAACCACAAACATTCACAGGTGAGATAATTGGTGTCTCAGCAGATGTCATTACCTTCCTGTGGATTTCCACAAAACATGCACTGCTGGTGGGCCTTGAGGACAGGGTTGGGGAACACTGCGAAAGCTGCAAGCTGATGCTGACCTGGCGAGGTTGGCATCTGCACTGGAGAGGACCGGAAGGCACCAGAGCTGCGGCGAGGGCACAGAACGACTGCCAGGGGCTGGAGGAAGCCCCAGATAAGTCGATTTTTATTTTTTTTTAATAGATCGGACCTTCTCTTTAAATGACTTCCGAGGCCAAATGTAGAAAAAAAATGAAAAAAGTTATATACCTGCATCAGTTTGGAAGGCACGGAGGATGCCGTCCGTGCCGTTCCCCCGCCGCTCAGTAGACCCCCGAACGGCTCCCGACCCGGGTTGGGCTCTCCTGCCTGTACAAAGATGGCCGCCGGAGCTGGCCGCGGCTGCGCAGTCCGCATAGCCTCGAGTGTACAGGCAGAAGAGCCCGACCCGGGGGGCTACTGAGCGGCGGGGACCCGGCGGGACGGCATCCTCCGTGCCTTCCAAACTGATGCAGGTATATAACTTTTTTCATTTTTTTTTCTAAATTTGGCCTCGGAAGTCCTTTAAAGTGCACCTAAAGCAAAGAAAAGAATGTTTACCCTGGGCCTCTACCAGCCCCCTGCAGCCATCCTGTACCCGCACCATCGGTAAGCGATGCTCCAGTCCCCCCGCAGCATCTGATGACCGCTGTGCATGTGCAGGCCTGCACGTCCTTGATCCCGGGAGAATTCTGCACATGCGCAGTAGAGATTTTCCTGGAGGCGTGTGGACCGAGGCCATGCATCCGGTTGAAAGAGTGATGGCGGGCACAGGACGGCTGCAGGGGCCTGCTACAAGCCCCAGGTAAGTTAAACCTTTTTTGTTTAGTTTTAGGTTGCCTTTAAAGTGGATCTGAACTCTTGCTCAGGACAGAAGGAAAACAGAGAAATGTGCCCTGTATGCACGTAGAGAGTTTAGCCTGTCTAATTCCCCCTCATCTGTGTCTAATCATAAATTGTAATTTGATCTCTCCCGTGTCACATGACTGCCATTTCAGATAAGCTCATTTGAAAGCATAGTAGGTTAACACTATGTCTGCTTTTATGAAAGCAGGAAGTAGACACACTGCAGATTTATTGCAGGATTTTTATCAGCTGTAACAAAGAGGTTTCTGTAAGACCAAAGCAGCGGACACTGATAACCCTTCCTCTCCTACTTACCTGTGCAGATCAGTATCCCAGAAGTTTACTGGCTTGATGCCATACTCAGTGTTGCTGTCATTTCTGGATTAGATTCAGCCTCATGATGACCAGGAACAATATATGTGTGGATGTTGTGCTGGAGAACTGTATACATCATCTGCTGTCTTTATTGAACAGAAACACTGAGCAGTGCTTGGAGGGTAGAGGGAGCTTTTATTTCACAAGTACAGGAGAGACATGCCCCAGATCCAGCAGGGGACAGTAGTGAGCTCACCCCCAACACATCTCACCTGCAGGAGAGAAACACCCCAGATCCAGCAGGGGACAGTAGTGAGCTCACCCCAAACATCTCACTTGCAGGAGAGACATGCCCCAGATCCAGCAGGGGACACAGTAGTGAGCTCACCCCCAACACATCTCACCTGCAGGAGAGAAATGCCCCAGATCCAGCAGGGGACAGTAGTGAGCTCACCCCAAACATCTCACTTGCAGGAGAGACATGCCCCAGATCCAGCAGGGGACACAGTAGTGAGCTCACCCCCAACACATCTCACCTGCAGGAGAGAAACGCCCCAGATCCAGCAGGGGACAGTAGTGAGCTCACCCCAAACACATCTCACCTGCAGGAGAGAAACGCCCCAGATCCAGCAGGGGACAGTAGTGAGCTCACCCCAAACACATCTCACCTGCAGGAGAGAAATGCCCCAGATCCAGCAGGGGACAGTAGTGAGCTCACCCCAAACACATCTCACCTGCAGGAGAGAAACGCCCCAGATCCAGCAGGGGACAGTAGTGAGCTCACCCCAAACACATCTCACATGTACAGGAGAGACACGCCCCAGATCCAGCAGGGGACACAGTAGTGAGCTCACCCCAAACACATCTCACCTGCAGGAGAGAAACACCCCAGATCCAGCAGGGGACAGTAGTGAGCTCACCCCAAACACATCTCACCTGCAGGAGAGAAACGGCCCAGATCCAGCAGGGGACACAGTAGTGAGCTCACCCCAAACACATCTCACCTGCAGGAGAGAAATGCCCCAGATCCAGCAGGGGACAGTAGTGAGCTCACCCCCAACACATCTCACCTGCAGGAGAGAAATGCCCCAGATCCAGCAGGGGACAGTAGTGAGCTCACCCCCAACACATCTCACCTGCAGGAGAGACACGCCCCAGATCCAGCAGGGGACACAGTAGTGAGCTCACCCTAAACACATCTCACCTGCAGGAGAGAAACGCCCCAGATCCAGCAGGGGACAGTAGTGAGCTCACCCCCAACACATCTCACCTGCAGGAGAGACACGCCCCAGATCCAGCAGGGGACACAGTAGTGAGCTCACCCTAAACACATCTCACCTGCAGGAGAGAAACACCCCAGATCCAGCAGGGGACACACTAGTGAGCTTACCCCAAACACATCTCACCTGCAGGAGAGACATGCCCCAGATCCAGCAGGGGACAGTAGTGAGCTCACCCCCAACACATCTCACCTGCAGGAGAGAAACGCCCCAGATCCAGCAGGGGACAGTAGTGAGCTCACCCCCAACACATCTCACCTGCAGGAGAGACACGCCCCAGATCCAGCAGGGGACACAGTAGTGAGCTCACCCTAAACACATTTCACCTGCAGGAGAGAAACACCCCAGATCCAGCAGGGGACACACTAGTGAGCTTACCCCAAACACATCTCACCTGCAGGAGAGACATGCCCCAGATCCAGCAGGGGACAGTAGTGAGCTCACCCCCAACACATCTCACCTGCAGGAGAGAAACGCCCCAGATCCAGCAGGGGACAGTAGTGAGCTCACCCCAAACACCTCTCACCTGCAGGAGGAAATGCCCCAGATCCAGCAGGGGACACACTAGTGAGCTTACCCCAAACACATCTCACCTGCAGGAGAGAAATGCCCCAGATCCAGCAGGGGACACAGTAGTGAGCTCACCCCAACACATCTCACCTGCAGGAGAGAAATGCCCCAGATCCAGCAGGGGACAGTAGTGAGCTCACCCCAAACACATCTCACCTGCAGGAGAGAAATGCCCCAGATCCAGCAGGGGACACAGTAGTGAGCTCACCCCAACACATCTCACCTGCAGGAGAGACACGCCCCAGATCCAGCAGGGGACAGTAGTGAGCTCACCCCAAACACATCTCACCTGCAGGAGAGAAACACCCCAGATCCAGCAGGGGACAGTAGTGAGCTCACCCCCAACACATCTCACCTGCAGGAGAGAAATGCCCCAGATCCAGCAGGGGACAGTAGTGAGCTCACCCCAAACACATCTCACCTGAAGGAGAGACACGCCCCAGATCCAGCAGGGGACACAGTAGTGAGCTCACCCCCAACACATCTCACCTGCAGGAGAGAAACACCCCAGATCCAGCAGGGGACAGTAGTGAGCTCACCCCCAACACATCTCACCTGCAGGAGAGAAATGCCCCAGATCCAGCAGGGGACAGTAGTGAGCTCACCCCAAAAACATCTCACCTGCAGGAGAGACACGCCCCAGATCCAACAGGGGACACAGTAGTGAGCTCACCCCCAACACATCTCACCTGCAGGAGAGAAACGCCCCAGATCCAGCAGGGGACAGTAGTGAGCTCACTCCAAACACATCTCACCTGCAGGAGAGAAACGCCCCAGATCCAGCAGGGGACACAGTAGTGAGCTCACCCCCAACACATCTCACCTGCAGGAGAGAAACGCCCCAGATCCAACAGGGGACACAGTAGTGAGCTCACCCCAAACACATCTCACCTGCAGGAGAGACACGCCCCAGATCCAGCAGGGGACACAGTAGTGAGCTCACCCCAAACACATCTCACCTGCAGGAGAGAAACGCCCCAGATCCAGCAGGGGACAGTAGTGAGCTCACCCCCAACACATCTCACCTGCAGGAGAGAAACGCCCCAGATCCAGCAGGGGACACAGTAGTGAGCTCACCCCAAACACATCTCACCTGCAGGAGAGACATGCCCCAGATCCAGCAGGGGACAGTAGTGAGCTCACCCCAACACATCTCACCTGCAGGAGAGACACGCCCCAGATCCAGCAGGGGACAGTAGTGAGCTCACCCCAAACACATCTCACCTGCAGGAGAGAAACACCCCAGATCCAGCAGGGGACACAGTAGTAAGCTCACCCCAAACACATCTCACCTGCAGGAGAGAAATGCCCCAGATCCAGCAGGGGACAGTAGTGAGCTCACCCCAACACATCTCACCTGCAGGAGAGAAATGCCCCAGATCCAGCAGGGGACAGTAGTGAGCTCACCCCAACACATCTCACCTGCAGGAGAGAAACGCCCCAGATCCAGCAGGGGACACAGTAGTGAGCTCACCCCCAACACATCTCACCTGCAGGAGAGAAACGCCCCAGATCCAGCAGGGGACAGTAGTGAGCTCACCCCAAACACATCTCACTTGCAGGAGGAAATGCAGGAGGCTAGGTTTACCGACTGATATTCCTACATTAGGCTACTACATATGGGGAAGAGTAGTAGTGAGAAACAGGAGGGCGGAGATGGTAGAAATAAATGTGGGTGGAGCTGGCTAGCTATAAGCGGGTGGAGCCGAGACACAACAGTGCTTAAAAGTTTGCGAGCCCCTTTAAAACTCCTTATATTTTTATATGTGATTTTAACATCATAGGATTTTAAAACACGTCCTAAAAGTAGATTGAAACTTTAAACAAAGGAAAAAATGATTATATTTGTTTACAGGTTTATTGAAAAAAAAAAGATGAAATAGCACATCCCTGTGTAGTAAAAGTCAGTGAATGCTGAGGATTATCATATACAGTACTACTGTGCAGAACGCTGCCAGGGACAGCAGCACAACGTGAGAAACAGCCTGGCCACGCATGCGCGACTCGGCCAGACTACCGGGCTTTACTGCAGGGGACAGAAGCCACCCGGGGAGATGGCCAGGGACGAGCGGCATCAAGGGGATTAAGGAAGCCACAGGTAAGTATAGAACCTCAGATGTCTTTCATCTCAGGTACACTTTAAATAAGTTTTACATTTAGAGAAATAAAAACACTGTATTTCGGGTATAAGAACCTTATGCCACATGTGAAACATGGTGGTGGGAGTAGAGTTCAAACACTTTTGCCACATGCAGACCTGTTATTAGATCAGATTTTAATAAATACACGACCAAACTTAATACTTTTTGTTTTATTTGTTTAACTTCGTTTTCTTCATGTTCTTTTAGATTTTTTTTTTTAAATAAGAGGTTTTACAGCAAGGAGAAGTGGGTGGAGTTAAGACATGTGGGTGGAACTGTGAGAAATAAGAAGGCGGAGTTAGAAGATATAAGGGTGATGCTGGGATAAATAAGTGGGTGGGACGAGGAGAAATATGTGTGCAGAGTTAGATGATATGTGGATGGAACTGGGAGTGGGTGGAGTTAGAAGATATATGGGTGGGATTGGGAGAAATAGGAGGAGTTAGAAAATGTGTGTGGGACTGAGAGAAATAAATGGATGGAGTTAGAAAATATGTGGGTGGAACTGTGAGAAATAAGTGGGTGGAGCTAGAAAATATGTGGGTGGATTTAGAAGAAATGTGGGTGGAGCTGGGTGAGACAAGTGCATGGTTCAGCAGAATTCCTGCAAGGAGATCTCAGATTTGGGTGAAGCAGGATATGTAGAATGTAGCTGCCCTGGAATTAGCATAGTGGTTTGTGAGGCTGCAGATCCTCACTACTCCCCATTAGTAGACTCATCAGAGATGACCACACTGGCCGGCCAGCACGGTCTGATGTCCCAGCACCATCCTCAGAATATCTGAGTTCTTATAGCCTCCCTCATCCCGACCATCTGAGAACAGTGCAGACCTTCTGCCGGAGTTCCCTCACTCAGCGAGACCCTCAATACTCTTCAGCCATGACGAGGACAATCAGTGCGCTCCACCCAGTGAAAGGGTGGCAGCCCTGCCCCCGGCCTGTCTGGTCGTTATACTGCTCCCAGAGGAAGCCCGATTCCTTGTACTGCCTGTACAGATTGGCTAGGAGGTTGATCCGTAGCTCACGATAGATGCTCCCTGCTCTCTCTTGGTAGGGTCCCTCCAGCTGGCTATAGTGGTGAAGAGCTCTCACCACCAGAAAGTTCACATTGACCCAGATGGGGCCTCGCCAGTAAGGAGGGTCATGTTCTGTGTTGTGCTTCATGTACATAGGACTGCTCTTGGACAGGGAGCGGATGCCATATGGGGTCCAGAGCTTATCAGGGTCCCTGATCTGCTCCAACAAGCGCCCCAGTTTGGGGGAGTCTGGCTGCAGAAGCTGGAGGAGGAGTGGAAACAGGGAGACGTAGCCCAAAGCACCAATAAACTGTAATTTCGGGGCTTTCTTCACCACTCGTATCAGCCTCGGAGGCGGGACACTACGAGGATCTTGCCCCGGAGCGAGTCGCGGTTTTTCCCATTCCAGTACTGTGTTCTGTGTGTGGTTACCATAATCGGCATAAGCTCCGAGTCTTTCAAACCAGTGGAGCCGATCCAGGAGGGAATTATCAGAAAGCGCCAAGTAAGACTCCTTATACCGACTACCATCTTCTCCTAAGAGATTACAGATATTGGCCATCACTTCTGAAGCTAAAGCCATCCAACACCTCAGGTCCACATGACGCTCATCATCAGAGGGGTGAGAGGCCCGCGGATAATCGTCCAGACCAGAGGTCAGAGTCTTGGGGTTCAAAAATCGTAAGGTGTCTCTGTCTCGGCCACGCCAACGGTAAGAATATGGAAGAGGTCCATTCTGTGTCTCATTAAACCAATTATACCAGGTCTGGAGACGAGGGAACGCCCGACGCAAAAACTGCAGACCTTCTGGAGCAATATCTTTACTGGCCAGCAGCTGGCGTAGTGCCAGGAAAAGCGTGGGAGGGTTGGCATTTTCATCCCATTGAACTACAAACTCTGATGGCACTTTGCTTCGAGCTTCAGGTCCAAGGATCTGTTCCCGTGGGATCCAGCCATCCGCGTTCATCAAGTCCAGCCAGTGGCCTAGCGACTGCCAGGCTAGAGATGGATTCCACTGGGCAATTAGCAGCAAATGGAAACCCTCATCCCACAGAAAACCCCGGGGGAAGAAAGAGCGAGATGGGACAGCCGTGTACAGGGGTGCCACAGGATAGGCCACAGGTTCAGGATTGTAACGTGACTGGACTAATGAGCTACCATAGAAATAGCCTATCCCACCCAACATGTTGGACAGTGCGGCTTGAGCAAACGCTATTTGTTCTGGGATGAACCCCTTCTTCTCCAGCTGGAACATCTGCCGGAACTTCTCCTCCATATGAGTCTTGTGCTTCTCCAGCTCGGTAGTCAGAGCTGCTCCAGACAGTGTTCCTGGCCTCTCCCAGAAACTTCCCGACTCGAAGATGACCTCGGCCTGGAAGGGCAGCTGCAGGGTGACCTGCTGGATGATGAGCTGAGAATGGTCGGAGCCTGGCTGTGGAGGAGGATTGTAAACATCTACTCCGAAGTAACGTCTCTTGTTACCGCCGGGACCTCCGGAGGGGTGGCTGAAGCGATCCCTCAGACTGGTGCGCACCACCTCCGTGATGTGATGGAGTCCAGGGCATGTCGTCACCAGATGGTTATAGCTGCAGAGAAAATAGAGGATTAATAACAGAGATACAATGAGTGGTAGGAATCCTATTCCATGGTAAACAAGAGCAGTAAACACAGAGTTTACATACGGAAGACCACAAAGGAAGCAAATGTTATGTGCCAGAGCCGGGGGAGGGTTCAGTAACAGCTCAAGACACCCTCTGGTGGCTGGAGGAGTCAATCTTTATTTCTTTATTTTATGCGAAAAATAGGGCTGTTGTAGAGACTTTGACACCCAACTAACCTCAGAATGAAAGATAATTCTTCAAGCACTAGAGTAAATGATAAGTATTCTTCTGCCACTGCCATTACTGGTGTAGAGATTTATGTTATAGCTGTGGTTACCTGCAGCTGAGCACCTATTCATACAAAGAAACAAGGGCGTTGCTAGGATCCAAAGAGATCCCGGGCACTCCAGACGGAAAATGGGTGTGACCGTGCACCAGAATGTGGGTGTGGTCATGGGTGGAGCTAAATTTACATGAACTTAAAAGCAGTCTAAGTGGGCCTGCCCAACAAACTGTTAAATGAAGCGCGCCCCCCTCACATAAATAGGCAGTGTCACTTAAACATAACTAGGCAGTTACCTGTCTTCTGTGCTGGCTGGTCTGGCTTTCTGCTAGGCAGGCTGGCAGTCTCCACATAGCATTCCCTGACCTTCTAATGGACCCCTTCCCATGCTCCCACGGGCCTCCCATTCAGGCACCACAACTCCCAGCATGCCTCCATAGAAGAACCATAGCTCTCTGCATGCGGCACCCAGCATACCTCAGATTAGATCCAGGGCATGTACCACTGATCTTTGGGCTAGCAACACCCCTGCAAAGAGAAGACCGCTCCACCGAGAAGCATATCAGAACATTACAAATCTACCACCCGATCAGAGTACCCGCATGCTTCTCCACATGCATATACATTAACAAGACGGAGATTCATATACCTGATGGCTCCGCCTCCAGCTTCTGGTCGCGGGAAATTAATGGTGAAAGCTCCCAGTTCCTCTGAGGTTCCGGTCACATGACTCAAGCGTCTTCCATCCAGGTGAGGTGTCAGCATACCCTGACCATCCGTGGCCACATAGAAGAAGATGGACAGCAACTGCCCTGGAGAAGGTGGAGCCTGCAGGACAAGGGAGGAGTCAGCAAGATCTGGTGTGTCTCTGCCCATTTATATAGAGAGAAGGGGAGGAGACTCCAGTGTATCTGTCCACCCCCCACACTCCCCCCCCCCTTACCTCTGGGGTCCCAGTGATCCTCCAACTCCAGTCTCCACCATGCTGGCCTCCCGGCCTCTTCACAAACTCTGTCATCAATGTGAAGCCTTTATCTCCAATCTCCTGAATCCCAAAACTGACTCCATCATGCAGCAGCCACCCATAGCGTGCCAGACCATCGCTCTGCTCACACGTGTGACGGAGGGAAGAGGAGCCCGACTGGGATACCCACATCAACCCTGCAAAGAGAAGAGGAGGATCAGGAGAGGAGACACAGGAGGGGGGTCAGGAGAAAGTAGAGAAGACACAGGAGGGGGTCAGGAGAAAGTAGAGGAAACACAGGAGCAGGGTCAGGAGAAAGTACAGGAGACACAGGAGGGAGGTCAGGAGAAAGCAGAGGAGACACAGGAGTGGGGTCAGGAGAAAGTAGAGGAGACACAGGATGGGGGTCAGGAGAAAGTAGAGGAGACACAGGAGCAGGGTCAGGAGAAAGCAGAGGAAACACAGGAGGGGGGTCAGGAGAAAGTAGAGGAGACACAGGAGGGGGGTCAGGAGAAAGTAGAGGAGACACAGGAGGGGGGTCAGGAGAAAGTAGAGGAGACACAGGATGGGGGTCAGGAGAAAGCAGAGGAGACACAGGATCGGGGTCAGGAGAAAGCAGAGGAAACACAGGAGGGGGGTCAGGAGAAAGTAGAGGAGACACAGGAGGGGGGTCAGGAGAAAGTAGAGGAGACACAGGAGGGGGGTCAGGAGAAAGTAGAGGAGACACAGGATGGGGGTCAGGAGAAAGCAGAGGAGACACAGGATCGGGGTCAGGAGAAAGTAGAGGAGACACAGGATGGGGGTCAGGAGAAAGTAGAAGAGACACAGGAGCGGGGTCAGGAGAAAGCAGAGGAGACACAGGAGGGGGGTCAGGAGAAAGTAGAAGAGACACAGGAGGGGGGTCAGGAGAAAGTAGAGGAGACACAGGAGGGGGGTCAAGCGAAAGTAGAGGAGACACAGGAGGGGGGTCAGGAGAAAGTAGAGGAGACACAGGAGGGGGGTCAGGAGAAAGTAGAGGAGACACAGGAGGGGGGTCAGGAGAAAGTAGAGAAGACACAGGAGGGGGGTCAGGAGAAAGTAGAGGAGACACAGGATGGGGGTCAGGAGAAAGTAGAGGAGACACAGGAGCAGGGTCAGGAGAAAGCAGAGGAGACACATCAACCCTGCAAAGAGAAGAGGAGGATCAGGAGAGCATCTAGGAGACACAGGAGGGGTTCAGGAGAAAGCAGAGGAGATACAGGAGGGGGGTCAGGAGAAAGTAGAGGAAAAACAGGAGCGGGGTCAGGAGAAAGCAAAGGAGACACAGGAGGGGGGTCAGGAGAAAGCAGAAGAGACACAGGAGGGGGGTCAGGAGAAAGTAGAGGAGACACAGGAGGGGGGGGGGGTCAGGAGAAAGTAGAGGAGACACAGGAGGGAGGTCAGGAGAAAGTAGAGGAGACACAGGATGGGGGTCAGGAGAAAGTAGAGGAGACACAGGAGCGGGGTCAGGAGAAAGCAGAGGAGACACAGGAGGGGGGTCAGGAGAAAGTAGAGGAGACACAGGAGGGGGGTCAGGAGAAAGTAGAGGAGACACAGGAGGGGGGTCAGGAGAAAGTAGAGGAGACACAGGAGGGGGGTCAGGAGAAAGTAGAGGAGACAGCGGGGGGGGGGGGGGGTCAGGAGAAAGTAGAGGAGACACAGGAGGGGGGTCAGGAGAAAGTAGAGGAGACACAGGAGGGGGGTCAGGAGAAAGTAGAGGAGACACCGGGGGGGGGGGGGGTCAGGAGAAAGTAGAGGAGACACAGGAGGGGGGTCAGGAGAAAGTAGAGGAGAAGAAGGAGGGGGGTCAGGACAGGAGAAAGTAGAGGAGACACAGGAGGGGGGTCAGGAGAAAGTAGAGGAGACACAGGAGGGGGGTCAGGAGAAAGTAGAGGAGACACAGGAGGGGGGTCAGGAGAAAGTAGAGGAGACACAGGAGGGGGGTCAGGAGAAAGTATTGAAGACACAGGAGGGGGGAGTCAGGAGACACACAGGAGGGGGGATCAGGACAGCATAGAGACAGTAGAGGAGACACAGGAGGGGGGTCAGGAGAAAGTAGAGGAGACACCGGGGGGGGGGGGGGGGGGTCAGGAGACACACAGGAGGGGGGGATCAGGACAGCATAGAGGAGACAGTAGAGAAGATACAGGAATGAATGCTGTAGGGAACAGGGGGAGAGCACACACAGGTTGGTGATTGTAATACGATTATGTCGGGCCAGCGTGATATACTGGTTTTCACAGTGTGCTGCTTCAGTGTTTTTAGATGTAAAGTCCTTCAGCCGCTCATGGTGGCGGAATGCCGAGACCCATGCTGAGGTACAAGCCTCTCGGCAGCGCTCTGACGTCACTGGAGCGCATCGCTCAGCTCCCATTGGATAAGCGGCGGATGCATTCCCAGTACGCGCTCCGTCGCTGTAAACAGTAGCCACATGCTTACTTTGCGCGTCAGCTGACATGCTGTAACTTGATTGGTTCTTTTGGATTCTTTTACTTGCTGATTGGTTAGTCCTTGTATAAAAGAGAGGCGAGTGCCCTTAGTTATTGCCCGTGATAGCCTTTACTGGGCTTGTTGCTATGATTGCACTCACACAAGTGTTTGTCTTGCTGCGGACTTCTGTCTCTTGACCAAGCTTCTTGCAGATTGGATTACCTGTTATCGACCCGGCTTGCACCTGACCTCACATCTTACTGGACTTCCCATTACCAACCTCGGTTTGTTTAAGGACATTGCATGAACGCTGCCTGGTCTGATCTCGGCCTGTAAGACCACGCACCTGTATTGTGATTATACTATCTTCTGGATTGCCTCAGCCCATAGGCCTCAGGTGACTATTCTAGTACACTGTGTCTGCATTACCTTGCTGTGTTTGGTGAATGCTATGTGGCAGGTTGTATGCTACATCTGCCTGCAGGGTTGTGTAGTTTGTTAGGTAGGAGTGTACGGAGGTGTTAGTGCTGGGTTATAGGTCAGTCATATGAGCATACAGTCTGTCCTATAGCGAGTAGCCAGACAAGCCTGACATTAGATCTTTCTGACAGTTTTACCTGTGCTGCATTGAACTATAATTACAAGCATTTCATAAATTCCAAAGCTTACAGATTACATGACGTTTGCAGTGTTGGTTCTTTTTTATGGAGACTTCTGCAATTTGCCCCAGCATGCTGTCACTGCACATCTGGGCCTTGTCCTGACTGATGGCAGCCCGTTCTTTCATCATCAATGCTAGGAGTCTGTCAGAAGTTGTCCTGACTGATGGCAGCCCGTTCTTTCATCAGCAATGCTAGGAGTCTGTCAGAAGTTGTCCTGACTGATGGCAGCCCGTTCTTTCATCATCAATGCTAGGAGTCTGTCAGAAGTTGTCCTGACTGATGGCAGCTCGTTCTTTCATCAATGCTAGGAGTCTGTCAGAAGTTGTCCTGACTGATGGCAGCCCGTTCTTTCATCAATGCTAGGAGTCTGTCAGAGGTTGTCCTGACTGATGTCAGCCCGTTCTTTCATCAATGCTAGGAGTCTGTCAGAAGTTGTCCTGACTGATGGCAGCCCGTTCTTTCATCAATGCTAGGAGTCTGTCAGAAGTTGTCCTGACTGATAGCAGCCCGTTCTTTCATCAATGCTAGGAGTCTGTCAGAAGTTGTCCTGACTGATGGCAGCCCGTTCTTTCATCATCAATGCTAGGAGTCTGTCAGAAGTTGTCCTGACTGATGGAAGCCCGTTCTTTCATCAGCAATGCTAGGAGTCTGTCAGAAGTTGTCCTGACTGATGGCAGCCCGTTCTTTCATCAATGCTAGGAGTCTGTCAGAAGTTGTCCTGACTGGTGGTAGCCTGTTCTTTCATCATCAATGCTAGGAGTCTGTCAGAAGTTGTCCTGACTGATGGCAGCCCGTTCTTTCATCAATGCTAGGAGTCTGTCAGAAGTTGTCCTGACTGATGGCAGCCCGTTCTTTCATCATCAATGCTAGGAGTCTGTCAGAAGTTGTCCTGACTGATGGCAGCCCGTTCTTTCATCATCAATGCTATGAGTCTGTCAGAAGTTGTCCTGACTGATGGCAGCCCGTTCTTTCATCATCAATGCTAGGAGTCTGTCAGAAGTTGTCCTGACTGATGGCAGCCCGTTCTTTCATCAATGCTAGGAGTCTGTCAGAAGTTGTCCTGACTGATGGCAGCCCGTTCTTTCATCATCAATGCTAGGAGTCTGTCAGAAGTTGTCCTGACTGATGGCAACCCGTTCTTTCATCAATGCTAGGAGTCTGTCAGAAGTTGTCCTGACTGATGGCAGCCCGTTCTTTCATCATCAATGCTAGGAGTCTGTCAGAAGTTGTCCTGACTGATAGCAGCCCGTTCTTTCATCATCAATGCTAGGAGTCTGTCAGAAGTTGTCCTGACTGATAGCAGCCCGTTCTTTCATCATCAATACTAGGAGTCTGTCAGAAGTTGTCCTGACTGATAGCAGCCCGTTCTTTCATCAATGCTAGGAGTCTGTCAGTTGTCCTGACTGATGGCAGCCCGTTCTTTCATCAATGCTAGGAGTCTGTCAGAAGTTGTCCTGACTGATGGCAGCCCGTTCTTTCATCATCAATGCTAGGAGTCTGTCAGAAGTTGTCCTGACTGATGGCAGCCCATTCTTTCATCAATGCTAGGAGTCTGTCAGAAGTTGTCCTGACTGATGGCAGCTCGTTCTTTCATCATCAATGCTAGGAGTCTGTCAGAAGTTGTCCTGACTGATGGCAGCCCGTTCTTTCATCATCAATGCTAGGAGTCTGTCAGAAGTTGTCCTGACTGATGGCAGCCCGTTCTTTCATCAATGCTAGGAGTCTGTCAGAAGTTGTCCTGACTGATGGCAGCCCGTTCTTTCATCAATGCTAGGAGTCTGTCAGAAGTTGTCCTGACTGATGGCAGCCCGTTCTTTCATCAATGCTAGGAGTCTGTCAGAAGTTGTCCTGACTGATGGCAGCCCGTTCTTTCATCAATGCTAGGAGTCTGTCAGAAGTTGTCCTGACTGATGGCAGCCCGTTCTTTCATCAGCAATGCTAGGAGTCTGTCAGAAGTTGTCCTGACTGATAGCAGCCCGTTCTTTCATCATCAATGCTAGGAGTCTGTCAGAAGTTGTCGTGACTGATAGCAGCCCGTTCTTTCATCATCAATGCTAGGAGTCTGTCAGTTGTCCTGACTGATGGCAGCCCGTTCTTTCATCAATGCTAGGAGTCTGTCAGAAGTTGTCCTGACTGATGGCAGCCCGTTCTTTCATCATCAATGCTAGGAGTCTGTCAGAAGTTGTCCTGACTGATGGCAGCCCATTCTTTCATCAATGCTAGGAGTCTGTCAGAAGTTGTCCTGACTGATGGCAGCTCGTTCTTTCATCATCAATGCTAGGAGTCTGTCGGAAGTTGTCCTGACTGATGGCAGCCCGTTCTTTCATCATCAATGCTAGGAGTCTGTCAGAAGTTGTCCTGACTGATGGCAGCCCGTTCTTTCATCAATGCTAGGAGTCTGTCAGAAGTTGTCCTGACTGATGGCAGCCCGTTCTTTCATCAATGCTAGGAGTCTGTCAGAAGTTGTCCTGACTGATGGCAGCCCGTTCTTTCATCAGCAATGCTAGGAGTCTGTCAGAAGTTGTCCTGACTGATGGCAGCCCGTTCTTTCATCAGCAATGCTAGGAGTCTGTCAGAAGTTGTCCTGACTGATGGCAGCTCGTTCTTTCATCAGCAATGCTAGGAATCTGTCAGAAGTTGTCCTGACTGATGGCAGCCCGTTCTTTCATCAGCAATGCTAGGAGTCTGTCAGAAGTTGTCCTGACTGATGGCAGCCCGTTCTTTCATCATCAATGCTAGGAGTCTGTCAGAAGTTGTCCTGACTGATGGCAGCCCGTTGTTTCATCAGCAATGCTAGGAGTCTGTCAGAAGTTGTCCTGACTGATGGCAGCTCGTTCTTTCATCATCAATGCTAGAAATCTGTCAGAAGTTGTCCTGACTGATGGCAGCCCGTTCTTTCATCAGCAATGCTAGGAGTCTGTCAGAAGTTGTCCTGACTGATGGCAGCTCGTTCTTTCATCATCAATGCTAGGAATCTGTCAGAAGTTGTCCTGACTGATGGCAGCTCGTTCTTTCATCATCAATCCTAGGAGTCTGTCAGAAGTTGTCCTGACTGATGGCAGCCCGTTCTTTCATCAGCAATGCTAGGAGTCTGTCAGAAGTTGTCCTGACTGATGGCAGCCCGTTCTTTCATCAGCAATGCTAGGAGTCTGTCAGAAGTTGTCCTGACTGATGGCAGCTCGTTCTTTCATCAGCAATGCTAGGAGTCTGTCAGAAGTTGTCCTGACTGATGGCAGCTCGTTCTTTCATCAATGCTAGGAGTCTGTCAGAAGTTGTCCTGACTGATGGCAGCCCGTTCTTTCATCAGCAATGCTAGGAGTCTGTCAGAAGTTGTCCTGACTGATGGCAGCCCGTTCTTTCATCAATGCTAGGAGTCTGTCAGAAGTTGTCCTGACTGATGGCAGCCCGTTCTTTCATCAATGCTAGGAGTCTGTCAGAAGTTGTCCTGACTGATGGCAGCCCGTTCTTTCATCAATGCTAGGAGTCTGACAGAAGTTGTCCTGACTGATGGCAGCCCGTTCTTTCATCAATGCTAGGAGTCTGACAGAAGTTGTCCTGACTGATGGCAGCCCGTTCTTTCATCAGCAATGCTAGGAGTCTGTCAGAAGTTGTCCTGACTGATGGCAGCCCGTTCTTTCAGCATCAATGCTAGGAGTCTGTCAGAAGTTGTCCTGACTGATGGCAGCTCGTTCTTTCATCATCAATGCAAGGAGTCTGTCAGAAGTTGTCCCGACTGATGGCAGCCCGTTCTTTCATCATCAATGCTAGGAGTCTGTCAGAAGTTGTCCTGAATGATGGCAGCCCGTTCTTTCATCATCAATGCTAGGAATCTGTCAGAAGTTGTCCTGACTGATGGCAGCCCGTTCTTTCATCAATGCTAGGAGTCTGTCAGAAGTTGTCCTGACTGATGGCAGCCCGTTCTTTCATCATCAATGCTAGGAGTCTGTCAGAAGTTGTCCTGACTGATGGCAGCCGGTTCTTTCATCAATGCTAGGAATCTGTCAGAAGTTGTCCTGACTGATGGCAGCCCGTTCTTTCATCAGCAATGCTAGGAGTCTGTCAGAAGTTGTCCTGACTGATGGCAGCTCGTTCTTTCATCATCAATGCTAGGAATCTGTCAGAAGTTGTCCTGACTGATGGCAGCTCGTTCTTTCATCATCAATGCTAGGAGTCAGTCAGAAGTTGTCCTGACTGATGGCAGCCCGTTCTTTCATCATCAATGCTAGGAGTCTGTCAAAAGTTGTCCAGACTGATGGCAGCCCGTTCTTTCATCAGCAATGCTAGGAGTCTGTCAGAAGTTGTCCTGACTGATGGCAGCTCGTTCTTTCATCATCAAAGCTAGGAGTCTGTCAGAAGTTGTCCTGACTGATGGCAGCTCGTTCTTTCATCATCAATGCTAGGAATCTGTCAGAAGTTGTCCTGACTGATGGCAGCCCGTTCTTTCATCAGCAATGCTAGGAGTCTGTCAGAAGTTGTCCTGACTGATGGCAGCTCGTTCTTTCATCATCAATGCTAGAAGTCTGTCAGAAGTTGTCCTGACTGATGGCAGCCCGTTCTTTCATCATCAATGCTAGGAGTCTGTCAGAAGTTGTCCTGACTGATGGCAGCTCGTTCTTTCATCATCAATGCAAGGAGTCTGTCAGAAGTTGTCCTGACTGATGGCAGCCCGTTCTTTCATCATCAATGCTAGGAATCTGTCAGAAGTTGTCCTGACTGATGGCAGCCCGTTCTTTCATCAATGCTAGGAGTCTGTCAGAAGTTGTCCTGACTGATGGCAGCCCGTTCTTTCATCATCAATGCTAGGAGTCTGTCAGAAGTTGTCCTGACTGATGGCAGCCCGTTCTTTCATCAATGCTAGGAATCTGTCAGAAGTTGTCCTGACTGATGGCAGCCCGTTCTTTCATCATCAATGCTAGGAGTCTGTCAGAAGTTGTCCTGACTGATGGCAGCCCGTTCTTTCATCATCAATGCTATGAGTCTGTCAGAAGTTGTCCTGACTGATGGCAGCCCGTTCTTTCATCAGCAATGCTAGGAGTCTGTCAGAAGTTGTCCTGACTGATGGCAGCTCGTTCTTTCATCATCAATGCTAGGAATCTGTCAGAAGTTGTCCTGACTGATGGCAGCCCGTTCTTTCATCAGCAATGCTAGGAGTCTGTCAGAAGTTGTCCTGACTGATGGCAGCTCGTTCTTTCATCATCAATGCTAGGAATCTGTCAGAAGTTGTCCTGACTGATGGCAGCTCGTTCTTTCATCATCAATGCTAGGAGTCTGTCAGAAGTTGTCCTGACTGATGGCAGCCCGTTCTTTCATCATCAATGCTAGGAGTCTGTCAGAAGTTGTCCTGACTGATGGCAGCCCGTTCTTTCATCAGCAATGCTAGGAGTCTGTCAGAAGTTGTCCTGACTGATGGCAGCTCGTTCTTTCATCATCAATGCTAGGAATCTGTCAGAAGTTGTCCTGACTGATGGCAGCTCGTTCTTTCATCATCAATGCTAGGAGTCTGTCAGAAGTTGTCCTGACTGATGGCAGCCCGTTCTTTCATCATCAATGCTAGGAGTCTGTCAGAAGTTGTCCTGACTGATGGCAGCTCGTTCTTTCATCAGCAATGCTAGGAGTCTGTCAGAAGTTGTCCTGACTGATGGCAGCCCGTTCTTTCATCAATGCTAGGAGTCTGTCAGAAGTTGTCCTGACTGATGGCAGCCCGTTCTTTCATCAATGCTAGGAGTCTGTCAGAAGTTGTCCTGACTGATGGCAGCCCGTTCTTTCATCAGCAATGCTAGGATTCTGTCAGAAGTTGTCCTGACTGATGGCAGCCCGTTCTTTCAGCATCAATGCTAGGCGTCTGTCAGAAGTTGTACTGACTGATGGCAGCTCGTTCTTTCATCATCAATGCTAGGAGTCTGTCAGAAGTTGTCCTGACTGATGGCAGCCCGTTCTTTCATCATCAATGCTAGGAGTCTGTCAGAAGTTGTCCTGACTGATGGCAGCCCGTTCTTTCATCATCAATGCTAGGAGTCTGTCAGAAGTTGTCCTGACTGATGGCAGCCCGTTCTTTCATGAATGCTAGGAGTCTGTCAGAAGTTGTCCTGACTGATGGCAGCCCGTTCTTTCATCATCAATGCTAGGAGTCTGTCAGAAGTTGTCCTGACTGATGGCAGCCCGTTCTTTCATCAATGCTAGGAATCTGTCAGAAGTTGTCCTGACTGATGGCAGCCCGTTCTTTCATCATCAATGCTATGAGTCTGTCAGAAGTTGTCCTGACTGATGGCAGCCCGTTCTTTCATGAATGCTAGGAGTCTGTCAGAAGTTGTCCTGACTGATGGCAGCCCGTTCTTTCATCATCAATGCTAGGAGTCTGTCAGAAGTTGTCCTGACTGATGGCAGCCCGTTCTTTCATCAATGCTAGGAATCTGTCAGAAGTTGTCCTGACTGATGGCAGCCCGTTCTTTCATCATCAATGCTATGAGTCTGTCAGAAGTTGTCCTGACTGATGGCAGCCCGTTCTTTCATCATCAATGCTAGGAGTCTGTCAGAAGTTGTCCTGACTGATGGCAGCCCGTTCTTTCATCAGCAATGCTAGGAGTCTGTCAGAAGTTGTCCTGACTGATGGCAGCCCGTTCTTTCATCATCAATGCTAGAAGTCTGTCAGAAGTTGTCCTGACTGATAGCAGCCCGTTCTTTCATCAATGCTAGGAGTCTGTCAGAGGTTGTCCTGACTGATGGCAGCCCGTTCTTTCATCATCAATGCTAGGAGTCTGTCAGAAGTTGTCCTGACTGATGGCAGCCCGTTCTTTCATCATCAATGCTAGGAGTCTGTCAGAGGTTGTCCTGACTGATGGCAGCCCGTTCTTTCATCATCAATGCTAGGAGTCTGTCAGAGGTTGTCCTGACTGATGGCAGCCCGTTCTTTCCTCATTAATGCTAGGAGTCTGTCAGAAGTTGTCCTAACTGATGGCAGCCCGTTCTTTCATTAATGCTAGGAGTCTGTCAGAAGTTGTCCTGACTGGTGGCAGCCCGTTCTTTCATCAGCAATGCTAGGAGTCTGTCAGAAGTTGTCCTGACTGATGGCAGCCCGTTCTTTCATCATCAATGCTAGAAGTCTGTCAGAAGTTGTCCTGACTGATAGCAGCCCGTTCTTTCATCAATGCTAGGAGTCTGTCAGAAGTTGTCCTGACTGATGGCAGCCCGTTCTTTCATCAATGCTAGGAGTCTGTCAGAAGTTGTCCTGACTGATGGCAGCCCGTTCTTTCATCATCAATGCTAGGAGTCTGTCAGAAGTTGTCCTGACTGATGGCAGCCCGTTCTTTCATCAATGCTAGGAGTCTGTCAGAAGTTGTCCTGACTGGTGGCAGCCCGTTCTTTCATCAGCAATGCTAGGAGTCTGTCAGAAGTTGTCCTGACTGGTGGCAGCCCGTCCTGACACCTAGCATTGCCCGTTCTTTCATCAATGCTAGGAGTCTTTCAGAAGTTGTCCTGACTGGTGGCAGCCCGTTCTTTCATCAGCAATGCTAGGAGTCTGTCAGAAGTTGTCCTGACTGATAGCAGCCCGTTCTTTCATCAATGCTAGGAGTCTGTCAGAAGTTGTCCTGACTGATAGCAGCCCGTTCTTTCATCAATGCTAGGAGTCTGTCAGAAGTTGTCCTGACTGATGGCAGCCCGTTCTTTCATCAATGCTAGGAGTCTGTCAGAGGTTGTCCTGACTGATGGCAGCCCGTTCTTTCATCATCAATGCTAGGAGTCTGTCAGAAGTTGTCCTGACTGATGGCAGCCCGTTCTTTCATCATCAATGCTAGGAGTCTGTCAGAAGTTGTCCTGACTGATGGCAGCCCGTTCTTTCATCATCAATGCTAGGAGTCTTGTCAGAAGTTGTCCTGACTGATGGCAGCCCGTTCTTTCATCAGCAATGCTAGGAGTCTGTCAGAAGTTGTCCTGACTGATGGCAGCCCGTTCTTTCATCATCAATGCTAGAAGTCTGTCAGAAGTTGTCCTGACTGATAGCAGCCCGTTCTTTCATCAATGCTAGGAGTCTGTCAGAGGTTGTCCTGACTGATGGCAGCCCGTTCTTTCATCATCAATGCTAGGAGTCTGTCAGAAGTTGTCCTGACTGATGGCAGCCCGTTCTTTCATCATCAATGCTAGGAGTCTGTCAGAGGTTGTCCTGACTGATGGCAGCCCGTTCTTTCATCATCAATGCTAGGAGTCTGTCAGAGGTTGTCCTGACTGATGGCAGCCCGTTCTTTCCTCATTAATGCTAGGAGTCTGTCAGAAGTTGTCCTGACTGATGGCAGCCCGTTCTTTCATCAATGCTAGGAGTCTGTCAGAAGTTGTCCTGACTGGTGGCAGCCCGTTCTTTCATCAGCAATGCTAGGAGTCTGTCAGAAGTTGTCCTGACTGATGGCAGCCCGTTCTTTCATCATCAATGCTAGAAGTCTGTCAGAAGTTGTCCTGACTGATAGCAGCCCGTTCTTTCATCAATGCTAGGAGTCTGTCAGAAGTTGTCCTGACTGATGGCAGCCCGTTCTTTCATCAATGCTAGGAGTCTGTCAGAAGTTGTCCTGACTGATGGCAGCCCGTTCTTTCATCATCAATGCTAGGAGTCTGTCAGAAGTTGTCCTGACTGATGGCAGCCCGTTCTTTCATCAATGCTAGGAGTCTGTCAGAAGTTGTCCTGACTGGTGGCAGCCCGTTCTTTCATCAGCAATGCTAGGAGTCTGTCAGAAGTTGTCCTGACTGGTGGCAGCCCGTCCTGACTCCTAGCATTGCCCGTTCTTTCATCAATGCTAGGAGTCTTTCAGAAGTTGTCCTGACTGGTGGCAGCCCGTTCTTTCATCAGCAATGCTAGGAGTCTGTCAGAAGTTGTCCTGACTGATAGCAGCCCGTTCTTTCATCAATGCTAGGAGTCTGTCAGAAGTTGTCCTGACTGATAGCAGCCCGTTCTTTCATCAATGCTAGGAGTCTGTCAGAAGTTGTCCTGACTGATGGCAGCCCGTTCTTTCATCAATGCTAGGAGTCTGTCAGAGGTTGTCCTGACTGATGGCAGCCCGTTCTTTCATCATCAATGCTAGGAGTCTGTCAGAAGTTGTGGGGTTTTGTTTGTCCACCCCTCCAGCCGAACTGGATTAAAGGACAACTGTAGTGAGAAGTATATGGAGGCTGCCATACTTATTTCCTTATAAGCAATACCAGTTGCCTGGCTGTCATACTGATCCACTGCCTATAATACTTTTATCTATAGCCCCTGAACAAGCATGCAGTAGATCAGGTGTTTCTGGCATTTTGTCAGATGTAACAAGATTAGCTGCATGCTTGTTTCTGGTTTGTTTCAGACACTACTGCAGCCAAATAGACCAGCAGGGATGCCAGGCAACTGGTATTGCTTAAAAGGAAAGAAATGTGGTGGCCTCCATATACCTCTCACTTCAGCTGTCCTTTAAGGTCTGGAACATGGACCCAAAATGTCAATATTTTGTTCCCCAAACCACTTAGGTATCACTTTGGCCCCATTTCCACTAGCCCCAGATTACAGGCGGTTTCTGATGACTGGGTGTGCGTGCTTGCAGGTCAACATGGTTAACAAAGGAAGATCAATAATTTCAAGCATCACCCTCCTGTTAAAGCATCCAGCCTGCTCAACTCAATCAGCAGGACAGAATGATCTCCAACCTTGTGCTCCTCAACCCTCTCACCTCTGTTATCGGGCAACTGAAGAGAGAGGTACATGGAGGCTGCCATATTTATTTCCTTTTCAGCAATACCAGTTGCCTGGCAGCCCTACAGATCATCTGCCTCTAATACTATAAGCCATAGCCCCTGAACAAGCATGCAGCAGATCAGGTGTATCTGACATTATCGTCAGATCTGACAAGATTACCTGCATGCTTGTTTCTGGTGTGTGATTCAGACACTACTGCAGGCAAATAGAACACCAGGGCTGCCAGGCAACTGGTATTGCTTAAAAGGAAATAAATATGGTAGCCTCCGTATACTTCGTACTTCAGTTGTCCTTTAACCACTTGAGGACCACAGTGCTAAACCCCTCTAAAGACCAGGCTTTTTTTTTAATAAAATGGCCACTGCAGCTTTAAGGCCAAGCTGCAGGGCCGCACAACTCAGCACACGAGTGATCCCTCCCCCCCCCCCCCCCTTTTCTCCAATAAAAATAAATACAAATAAATATTTGTTGAAAAAAAAAAAGGGGGTCGATCAGACCCCACCAACAGAGAGCTCTGTTGGTGGGGTCTTATCGACCCCCATTTTTTTTTAAAACAAATATGTATTTGTATTTATTTTTATTAAAAATATCTATTTTTTTATTTGTTTTCTTCCCTTCTGCCTATGAGAGCCGATCGCTCTCTTGTCCCCCCCCAGGGGGACAGCCGTGTCACACACAGTGCACCGCTGCTGCTGATCGCAATACTGTACTATGTAAACAGACGGGTATTACGCCCTTTAATAGTCTCCCGAGCGGCAATAGCTCGGAGACTGAAGGCGGGGTGGAGCTACGCCCCCCGAGATTAGCGCGCACCCTACGCGCAATCTCCTTCACTAGCTGGCTCCAGGACCTGACGCCAATTGGTGTGACGCGGTCGTTAGGTAGTTAAAGTGTACCCGAGCCATATTGAGGTCTCTCTCCATCCTCTAATGTGTCCTCCCCGACAATCATATCAGGGCTGGGCACCTCCTCTTCTATCAGCATGGCCACGCAGGAGCCGCTCATTTACGGCTGCGCTGGTAACAGGAGAGGAGCGTGGCCCCAATGTGGAGGGGGGATATCGTAGCACCGAGGGAAGCCACCATAGAATCCTGAGGCTGCCCTCTCTTTAGGCAAGTATCTCTCTATGAACCTCAGCTTTTGCTTGGGATCCCTTTAACATGAAGATTGCTGAAATGATCTCAGCAGGTCCTTCTTAGGCAGGGCTGAAATGCAGTGGAGATGGGATTCTGGAGGGAACAAGCTCAATTATATGGCAAAGTAGGACTTTATAATTCAGGTGATCTTTCCTCATAACATTCTGGAGTATTGCAGAATACCATCATAAACACTGAAGCAGCAAAGTGTGTGAGAAGCAGTATCTATGGCACTCTCTGATCTCCTGGTCACTGCTGTACATACATCAGTAACAATGCTTGTGTGAGAAGCAGTATATGTGGCACTCTCTGATCTCCTGGCCACGGCTGTACATACATCAGGGACAATGCTTGTGTGAGAAGCAGTATATGTGGCACTCTCTGATCTCCTGGCCACGGCTGTACATACATCAGGGACAAGGCTTGTGTGAGAAGCAGTATATGTGGCACTCTCTGATCTCCTGGCCACGGCTGTACATACATCAGTAACAATGCTTGTGTGAGAAGCAGTATATGTGGCACTCTCTGATCTCCTGGCCACGGCTGTACATACATCAGTAACAATGCTTGTGTGAGAAGCAGTATATGTGGCACTCTCTGATCTCCTGGCCACGGCTGTACATACATCAGTAACAAGGCTTGTGTGAGAAGCAGTATATGTGGCACTCTCTGATCTCCTGGCCACGGCTGTACATACATCAGTAACAATGCTTGTGTGAGAAGCAGTATACGTGGCACTCTCTGATCTCCTGGCCACAGCTTTACATACATCAGTAACAATGCTTGTGTGAGAAGCAGTATATGTGGCACTCTCTGATCTCCTGGCCACGGCTGTACATACATCAGTAACAAGGCTTGTGTGAGAAGCAGTATATGTGGCACTCTCTGATCTCCTGGCCACGGCTGTACATACATCAGTAACAATGCTTGTGTGAGAAGCAGTATATGTGGCACTCTCTGATCTCCTGGCCACGGCTGTACATACATCAGGGACAATGCTTGTGTGAGAAGCAGTATATGTGGCACTCTCTGATCTCCTGGCCACGGCTGTACATACATCAGGGACAATGCTTGTGTGAGAAGCAGTATATGTGGCACTCTCTGATCTCCTGGCCACGGCTGTACATACATCAGGGACAAGGCTTGTGTGAGAAGCAATATATGTGGCACTCTCTGATCTCCTGGCCACGGCTGTACATACATCAGGGACAAGGCTTGTGTGAGAAGCAGTATATGTGGCACTCTCTGATCTCCTGGCCACGGCTGTACATACATCAGTAACAATGCTTGTGTGAGAAGCAGTATATGTGGCACTCTCTGATCTCCTGGCCACGGCTGTACATACATCAGTAACAATGCTTGTGTGAGAAGCAGTATATGTGGCACTCTCTGATCTCCTGGCCACGGCTGTACATACATCAGTAACAATGGTTGTGTGAGAAGCAGTATATGTGGCACTCTCTGATCTCCTGGCCACGGCTGTACATACATCAGTAACAAGGCTTGTGTGAGAAGCAGTATATGTGGCACTCTCTGATCTCCTGGCCACGGCTGTACATACATCAGTAACAATGCTTGTGTGAGAAGCAGTATATGTGGCACTCTCTGATGATCTGGCCACGGCTGTACATACATCAGTAACAATGCTTGTGTGAGAAGCAGTATATGTGGCACTCTCTGATCTCCTGGCCACGGCTGTACATACATCAGGGACAATTCTTGTGTGAGAAGCAGTATACGTGGCACTCTCTGATCTCCTGGCCACGGATGTACATACATCAGGGACAATGCTTGTGTGAGAAGCAGTATATGTGGCACTCTCTGATCTCCTGGCCACGGCTGTACATACATCAGGGACAATACTTGTGTGAGAAGCAGTATATGCGGCACTCTCTGATCTCCTGGCCACGGCTGTACATACATCAGGGACAATGCTTGTGTGAAAAGCAGTATACGTGGCACTCTCTGATGATCTGGCCACGGCTGTACATACATCAGGGACAATGCTTGTGTGAGAAGCAGTATATGTGGCACTCTCTGATCTCCTGGCCACGGCTGTACATACATCAGTAACAATGCTTGTGTGAGAAGCAGTATATGTGGCACTCTCTGATCTCCTGGCCACGGCTGTACATACATCAGGGACAATGCTTGTGTGAGAAGCAGTATATGTGGCACTCTCTGATCTCCTGGCCATGGCTGTACATACATCAGGGACAAGGCTTGTGTGAGAAGCAGTATATGTGGCACTCTCTGATCTCCTGGCCACGGCTGTACATACATCAGTAACAATGCTTGTGTGAGAAGCAGTATATGTGGCACTCTCTGATCTCCTGGCCACGGCTGTACATACATCAGTAACAATGCTTGTGTGAGAAGCAGTATATGTGGCACTCTCTGATCTCCTGGCCACGGCTGTACATACATCAGTAACAAGGCTTGTGTGAGAAGCAGTATATGTGGCACTCTCTGATCTCCTGGCCACGGCTGTACATACATCAGTAACAATGCTTGTGTGAGAAGCAGTATACGTGGCACTCTCTGATCTCCTGGCCACAGCTTTACATACATCAGTAACAATGCTTGTGTGAGAAGCAGTATATGTGGCACTCTCTGATCTCCTGGCCACGGCTGTACATACATCAGGGACAATGCTTGTGTGAGAAGCAGTATCTGTGGCACTCTCTGATCTCCTGGCCACGGCTGTACATACATCAGGGACAATGCTTGTGTGAGAAGCAGTATATGTGGCACTCTCTGATCTCCTGGCCACGGCTGTACATACATCAGTAACAAGGCTTGTGTGAGAAGCAGTATATGTGGCACTCTCTGATCTCCTGGCCACGGCTGTACATACATCAGGGACAATGCTTGTGTGAGAAGCAGTATATGTGGCACTCTCTGATCTCCTGGCCACGGCTGTACATACATCAGGGACATGACTTGTGTGAGAAGCAGTATATGTGGCACTCTCTGATCTCCTGGCCACGGCTGTACATACATCAGGGACAATGCTTGTGTGAGAAGCAGTATATGTGGCACTCTCTGATCTCCTGGCCACGGCTGTACATACATCAGTAACAATGCTTGTGTGAGAAGCAGTATATGTGGCACTCTCTGATCTCCTGGCCACGGCTGTACATACATCAGGGACAATGCTTGTGTGAGAAGCAGTATATGTGGCACTCTCTGATCTCCTGGCCACGGCTGTACATACATCAGGGACAATGCTTGTGTGAGAAGCAGTATATGTGGCACTCTCTGATCTCCTGGCCACGGCTGTACATACATCAGGGACAAGGCTTGTGTGAGAAGCAATATATGTGGCACTCTCTGATCTCCTGGCCACGGCTGTACATACATCAGGGACAAGGCTTGTGTGAGAAGCAGTATATGTGGCACTCTCTGATCTCCTGGCCACGGCTGTACATACATCAGGGACAAGGCTTGTGTGAGAAGCAATATATGTGGCACTCTCTGATCTCCTGGCCACGGCTGTACATACATCAGGGACAAGGCTTGTGTGAGAAGCAGTATATGTGGCACTCTCTGATCTCCTGGCCACGGCTGTACATACATCAGTAACAATGCTTGTGTGAGAAGCAGTATATGTGGCACTCTCTGATCTCCTGGCCACGGCTGTACATACATCAGTAACAATGCTTGTGTGAGAAGCAGTATATGTGGCACTCTCTGATCTCCTGGCCACGGCTGTACATACATCAGTAACAATGCTTGTGTGAGAAGCAGTATATGTGGCACTCTCTGATCTCCTGGCCACGGCTGTACATACATCAGTAACAATGCTTGTGTGAGAAGCAGTATATGTGGCACTCTCTGATCTCCTGGCCACGGCTGTACATACATCAGGGACAATTCTTGTGTGAGAAGCAGTATACGTGGCACTCTCTGATCTCCTGGCCACGGCTGTACATACATCAGGGACAATGCTTGTGTGAGAAGCAGTATATGTGGCACTCTCTGATCTCCTGGCCACGGCTGTACATACATCAGGGACAATACTTGTGTGAGAAGCAGTATACGCGGCACTCTCTGATCTCCTGGCCACGGCTGTACATACATCAGGGACAATGCTTGTGTGAAAAGCAGTATACGTGGCACTCTCTGATCTCCTGGCCACGGCTGTACATACATCAGGGACAATGCTTGTGTGAGAAGCAGTATATGTGGCACTCTCTGATCTCCTGGCCACGGCTGTACATACATCAGGGACAATTCTTGTGTGAGAAGCAGTATACGTGGCACTCTCTGATCTCCTGGCCACGACTGTACATACATCAGTAACAATGCTTGTGTGAGAAGCAGTATATGTGGCACTCTCTGATCTCCTGGCCACGGCTGTACATACATCAGGGACAAGGCTTGTGTGAGAAGCAATATATGTGGCACTCTCTGATCTCCTGGCCACGGCTGTACATACATCAGGGACAATGCTTGTGTGAGAAGCAGTATATGTGGCACTCTCTGATCTCCTGGCCACGGCTGTACATACATCAGGGACAATGCTTGTGTGAGAAGCAGTATATGTGGCACTCTCTGATCTCCTGGCCACGGCTGTACATACATCAGGGACAATGCTTGTGTGAGAAGCAGTATACGTGGCACTCTCTGATCTCCTGGCCACAGCTTTACATACATCAGTAACAATGCTTGTGTGAGAAGCAGTATATGTGGCACTCTCTGATCTCCTGGCCACGGCTGTACATACATCAGGGACAATGCTTGTGTGAGAAGCAGTATCTGTGGCACTCTCTGATCTCCTGGCCACGGCTGTACATACATCAGGGACAATGCTTGTGTGAGAAGCAGTATATGTGGCACTCTCTGATCTCCTGGCCACGGCTGTACATACATCAGGGACAATGCTTGTGTGAGAAGCAGTATCTGTGGCACTCTCTGATCTCCTGGCCACGGCTGTACATACATCAGGAGCAATGCTTGTGTGAGAAGCAGTATATGTGGCACTCTCTGATCTCCTGGCCACGGCTGTACATACATCAGGGACAATGCTTGTGTGAGAAGCAGTATATGTGGCACTCTCTGATCTCCTGGCCACGGCTGTACATACATCAGTAACAATGCTTGTGTGAGAAGCAGTATACGTGGCACTCTCTGATCTCCTGGCCACGGCTGTACATACATCAGGAGCAATGCTTGTGTGAGAAGCAGTATATGTGGCACTCTCTGATCTCCTGGCCACGGCTGTACATACATCAGGGACAATGCTTGTGTGAGAAGCAGTATATGTGGCACTCTCTGATCTCCTGGCCACGGCTGTACATACATCAGTGACAATGCTTGTGTGAGAAGCAGTATATGTGGCACTCTCTGATCTCCTGGCCACAGCTGTACATACATCAGTAACAAGGCTTGTGTGAGAAGCAGTATATGTGGCACTCTCTGATCTCCTGGCCACAGCTGTACATACATCAGTAACAAGGCTTGTGTGAGAAGCAGTATATGTGGCACTCTCTGATCTCCTGGCCACAGCTGTACATACATCAGTAACAAGGCTTGTGTGAGAAGCAGTATATGTGGCACTCTCTGATCTCCTGGCCACGGCTGTACATACATCAGTAACAAGGCTTGTGTGAGAAGCAGTATATGTGGCACTCTCTGATTTCCTGGCCACGGCTGTACATACATCAGGGACAATGCTTGTGTGAGAAGCAGTATATGTGGCACTCTCTGATCTCCTGGCCACGGCTGTACATACATCAGTAACAATGCTTGTGTGAGAAGCAGTATATGTGGCACTCTCTGATCTCCTGGCCACGGCTGTACATACATCAGTAACAATGCTTGTGTGAGAAGCAGTATATGTGGCACTCTCTGATCTCCTGGCCACGGCTGTACATACATCAGTAACAATGCTTGTGTGAGAAGCAGTATATGTGGCACTCTCTGATCTCCTGGCCACGGCTGTACATACATCAGGGACAAGGCTTGTGTGAGAAGCAGTATACGTGGCACTCTCTGATCTCCTGGCCACGGCTGTACATACATCAGGGACAATGCTTGTGTGAGAAGCAGTATATGTGGCACTCTCTGATCTCCTGGCCACGGCTGTACATACATCAGGGACAATGCTTGTGTGAGAAGCAGTATATGTGGCACTCTCTGATCTCCTGGCCACGGCTGTACATACATCAGGGACAATGCTTGTGTGAGAAGCAGTATATGTGGCACTCTCTGATCTCCTGGCCACGGCTGTACATACATCAGGGACAATGCTTGTGTGAGAAGCAGTATATGTGGCACTCTCTGATCTCCTGGCCACGGCTGTACATACATCAGGGACAATGCTTGTGTGAGAAGCAGTATATGTGGCACTCTCTGATCTCCTGGCCACGGCTGTACATACATCAGGGACAATGCTTGTGTGAGAAGCAGTATATGTGGCACTCTCTGATCTCCTGGCCACGGCTGTACATACATCAGGGACAATGCTTGTGTGAGAAGCAGTATATGTGGCACTCTCTGATCTCCTGGCCACGGCTGTACATACATCAGTAACAATGCTTGTGTGAGAAGCAGTATATGTGGCACTCTCTGATCTCCTGGCCACGGCTGTACATACATCAGGAGCAATGCTTGTGTGAGAAGCAGTATACGTGGCACACACTGATCTCCTGGCCACGGCTGTACATACATCAGTAACAATGCTTGTGTGAGAAGCAGTATCTGTGGCACTCTCTGATCTCCTGGCCACGGCTGTACATACATCAGTAACAATGCTTGTGTGAGAAGCAGTATATGTGGCACTCTCTGATCTCCTGGCCACGGCTGTACATACATCAGGGACAATGCTTGTGTGAGAAGCAGTATATGTGGCACTCTCTGATCTCCTGGCCACGGCTGTACATACATCAGTAACAATGCTTGTGTGAGAAGCAGTATATGTGGCACTCTCTGATCTCCTGGCCACGGCTGTACATACATCAGGGACAATACTTGTGTGAGAAGCAGTATATGCGGCACTCTCTGATCTCCTGGCCACGGCTGTACATACATCAGGGACAATGCTTGTGTGAGAAGCAGTATATGTGGCACTCTCTGATCTCCTGGCCACGGCTGTACATACATCAGTAACAATGCTTGTGTGAGAAGCAGTATATGTGGCACTCTCTGATCTCCTGGCCACGGCTGTACATACATCAGTAACAATGCTTGTGTGAGAAGCAGTATATGTGGCACTCTCTGATCTCCTGACCACGGCTGTACATACATCAGGGACAATGCTTGTGTGAGAAGCAGTATATGTGGCACTCTCTGATCTCCTGGCCACGGCTGTACATACATCAGGGACAATGCTTGTGTGAGAAGCAGTATATGTGGCACTCTCTGATCTCCTGGCCACGGCTGTACATACATCAGGAGCAATGCTTGTGTGAGAAGCAGTATATGTGGCACTCTCTGATCTCCTGGCCACGGCTGTACATACATCAGGGACAACGCTTGTGTGAGAAGCACTATATGTGGCACTCTCTGATCTCCTGGCCACGGATGTACATACATCAGGGACAAGGCTTGTGTGAGAAGCAGTATATGTGGCACTCTCTGATCTCCTGGCCACGGCTGTACATACATCAGTAACAATGCTTGTGTGAGAAGCAGTATATGTGGCACTCTCTGATCTCCTGGCCACGGCTGTACATACATCAGGGACAATGCTTGTGTGAGAAGCAGTATATGTGGCACTCTCTGATCTCCTGGCCACGGCTGTACATACATCAGTAACAATGCTTGTGTGAGAAGCAGTATACGTGGCACTCTCTGATCTCCTGACCACGGCTGTACATACATTAGGGACAATGCTTGTGTGAGAAGCAGTATATGTGGCACTCTCTGATCTCCTGGCCACGGCTGTACATACATCAGGGACAATGGTGACTTCTGCAGAGCTGAGAACTCAGGCAAACAACTGCAGCTTCTGCCCACCAGGGAAATATCAGATGTGGGTGACCTTCCCGACCACACTCACCTGTGACCACAGAACGTGGGCTCCGTGTCTTCATGCCAAAGTAGACCTGTGGCCTGTAGGAACCCCAGAACATGTGTGGGGAAAGAGCGGGGGAGCTGCTGTTGGGGGAGATGATTGGGGGAGAGGGGTGCATGGTGACCACCCTTACGGCCAGACTCCACTTCCTGTAACCGCTGTAGGCAAAGGCTCCGAACCCAATAATACAGGACAAGAGGGCCACTAACACCACACGGCTCCACTCTCGCTGTGGGGGTGCAGCTCTCCGGGAAGACGGGGGAGGGCGTGCCTCAGATCCACCGTGACGCCTCCGATCTCGTGTCATCCTACAGCATGGGGAGAGAAGGAACAAGGCTTACATGGGGATATAATCCCTGCTACAACCTATCCAGATCCCCACCCACTGACCTATCCGTGCCCCAAACTCCACCCACTGACCTATCCATGCCCCAAACTCCACCCACTGACCTATCCATGCCCCAATCTCCACCCTCCACCCACTGCCCTATCCATGCCCCAAATGTCACCCACTAACCCATACACACCTAAACTCCACCCACTGACCTATCCACGCCCCAATATCCACCCACTGACCTATCCACGCCCCAATATTTACCCACTGACCTATCCATTCCCCAAACTCCACCCACTGAACTATCCATGCCCCAATCTCCACCCACTGACCTATCCATGCCCAACTCCACCCACTGACCTATCCATTCCCCAAACTCCACCCACTGACCTATCCACGCCCCAAACTCCACCCACTGACCTAAACACACCTAAACTCCACCCACTGACCTATACACACCTAAACTCCACCCACTGACCTATCCATGACCCAACCTCCACCCACTGACCTATCCATGACCCAAATGTCACCCACTGACCCATACACACCTAAACTCCACCCACTGACCTATCCACACCCCAAACTCCACCCACTGATGTATCCACGCCCCAAACACCACCCACTAAAGTGTACACACCCCAAACTCTACCCACTGACCTATACACACACCAAGCTCCACCCACTGACAAATACACACCCAAACTCCACCCACTGACCGAGATACACCCAAACTTCACCCACTGACCTATCCACGCCCCAAAATCCACCCAATGACCTATCAATGCTTTAAACTCCACCCACTGACCTATACACACTCCAAACTCCACCCAATGACCTATCCATGCCCCAAACGCCACCCACTGACCTATACACACCCCAAACTCCACCCACTGACCTATACACATCCCAAAACTCCACCCACTCACCTATACACACCCCAAACTCCACTCACTGACCTATACACACCCCAAACTCCACCCAATTACCTGTCCATGCCCTACATGCCACCCACTGACCTATACACACCCCAAACTCCACCCACTGACTTATACACACTCCAAACTCCACCCAATGACCTATACACACCCCCCAAACTCCACCCACTGACCAATACACACCCCAAACTCCACCCACTGACCTATACACACCTCAAACTCCACCCACTGACCTATACACACCCCAAACTCCACCCACTGACCTCCACCAATTACCTGTCCATGCCCCAAACGCCACCCACTGACCAATACACACCCCAAACTCCACCCACTGACCTATACACACCCCAAACTCCACCCACTGACCTATACACACCCCCAAACTCCACCCACTCACCTATACACACCCCAAACTCCACCCACTCACCTATACACACCCTAAACTCCACTCACTGACCTATACACACCCCAAACTCCACCCAATTACCTGTCCATGCCCTACATGCCACCCACTGACCTATACACACCCCCAAACTCCACCCACTGACCTATACACACCCCAAACTCCGCCCACTGACCTATACACACCCAAAACTCCACCCAATTACCTGTCCATGCCCTACATGCCACCCACTGACATATACACACCCCCAAACTCCACCCACTGACCTATACACACCCCAAACTCCACTCACTGACCTATACACACCCAAAACTCCACCCAATTACCTGTCCATGCCCTACATGCCACCCACTGACCTATACACACCCCAAACTCCACCCACTGACCCATACACACCCCTAACTCCTCCCACTGACACATACACACCCCAAACTCCACCCACTGACACATACACACCCCAAACTCCACCCACTGACCTATACACACCTCAAACTCCACCCAATTACCTGTCCATGCCCTACATGCCACCCACTGACTTATACACACCCCAAACTCCACTCACTGACCTATACACACCCAAAACTCCGCCCAATTACCTGTCCATGCCCTACATACCACCCACTGACCTATACACACCCCAAACTCCACCCACTGACCCATACACACCCCTAACTCCTCCCACTGACCTATACACACCCCAAACTCCACCCACTGACCTATACACACCCCAAACTCCATCCACTGACCTATACACACTTCAAACTCCACCCACACACCTATACAAACCTCAAACTCCACCCACTTACCTATACACACCCCAAACTCCACCCACTCACCTATACACACCCCAAACTCCACCTACTAACCTATACACACCCAAAACTCCACCTACTAACCTATACACACCCAAAACTCCCCCTACTGACACATCCATGCTCCATACCCTACTCACTCACCTCTACAAAGCACAAATCTTACCCCCTTACCTATCAACAACCCAAACTCCACCAACTCACCTACACACAACAAACTCTACCCACTGACCTACACACATACCCAAACTCCACCCATTGACCTACAGTGGTTTGCAAAAGTATTTGGCCCCCTTGAAATTTTCCACATTTTGTCACATTACTGCCACAAACATGAATCAATTTTATTGGCATTCCATGTGAAAGACCAACACAAAGTGGTGTACACGTGAGAAGTGGAACGAAAATCATACATGATTCCAAACATTTTTTACAAATCAATAACTGCAAAGTGGGATGTGCGTAATTATTCAGCCCCCTTTGGACTGAGTGCAGTCAGTTGCCCATAGACATTGCCTGATGAGTGCTAATGGCTAAACAGAGTGCACCTGTGTGTAATCTAATGTCAGTACAAATACAGCTGCTCTGTGACGGCCTCAGAGGTTGTCTAAGAGAATATTGGGAGCAACAACACTGTGAAGTCCAAAGAACACACCAGGCAGGTCAGGGATAAAGTTATTGAGAAATGTAAAGCAGGCTTAGGCTACAAAAAGATTTCCAAAGCCTTGAACATTCCATGGAGCACTGTTCAAGCGATCATTCAGAAATGGAAGGAGTATGGCACAACTGTAAACCTACCAAGACAAGGCCGTCCACCTAAACTCACAGGCCGAACAAGGAGAGCGCTGATCAGAAATGCAGTCAAGAGGCCCATGGTGACTCTGGACGAGCTGCAGAGATCTACAGCTCAGGTGGGAGACTCTGTCCATAGGACAACTATTAGTCGTGCACTGTACAAAGTTGGCCTTTATGGAAGAGTGGCAAGAAGAAAGCCATTGATAACAGAAAGCATAAGAAGTCCCGTTTGCAGTTTGCCACAATCCATGTGGGAGAGACAGCAACCATGTGGAAGAAGGTGATCTGGTCAGATGAGAGCAAAATAGAACGTTTTGGCCAAAATGCAAAACGCTATGTGTGTCGGAAACTAACACTGCACATCACTCTGAACACACCATCCCCACTGTCAAATATGGTGGTGGCAGCATCATGCTCGGGGGATACTTCTCTTCAGCAGGGACAGGGAAGCTGGTCAGAGTTGATGGGAAGTTGGATGAAGCCAAATACAGGGCAATCTTGGAAGAAAACCTCTCGGAGTCTGCAAAAGACTTGAGACTGGGGCGGAGGTTCACCTTCCAGCAGGACAATGACCCTAAAGATAAAGCCAGGGCAACAATGGAATGGTTTAAAACAAAACATATCTATGTGTTAGAATGGCCCAGTCAAAGTCCAGATCTAAATCCAATCGAGAATCTGTGGCAAGATCTGAAAACTGCTGTTCACAAACGCTGTCCATCTAATCTGACTGAGCTGGAGCTGTTTTGCAAAGAAGAATGGGCAAGGATTTCAGTCTCTAGATGTGCAAAGCTGGTAGAGACAAACCCTAAAAGACTGGCAGCTGTAATTGCAGCAAAAGGTGGTTCTACAAAGTATTGACTCAGGGGGCCGAATAATTACGCACACCCCACTTTGCAGTTATATATTTGTAAAAAATGTTTGGAATTATGTATGATTTTCGATCCACTTCTCACGTGTACACCACTTTGTATTGGTCTTTCACATGGAATTCCAATAAAATTGATTGATGTTTGTGGCAGTAATGTGACAAAATGTGGAAAACTTCAAGAAGGCTGAATACTTTTGCAAACCACTGTACATGTCCCTAAACTCCCAGCCTCCACAACCTATTTGAGCATAGCTCTAACAGCTCCCTCTCTACCCACTCTCCGACCAGGATTCACATGAGACCTCAGCTCCCGCTTTGACCCCTCTCCCCCACCTCAGGACTTCCCTGAGGTATTAGCTCGCTTTCTGCCCCCTCTACCCCCAGGATATCCCCTGAGCTCTCTCTGCCCCTCAGAACTCCTGTGAGGTCTCAGCTCTCTCTCTGCCCCTCAGGACTCCCCTGCCATCTCAGCTCTCTCTCTGCCCCTCAGGACTCCCCTGCCATCTCAGCTCTCTCTGCCCCTCAGGACTCCCCTGCCATCTCAGCTCTCTCTGCCCCCCAGAACTCCCCTGCCATCTCAGCTCTCTCTGCCCCTCAGGACTCCCCTGCCATCTCAGCTCTCTCTCTGCCCCTCAGGACTCCCCTGCCATCTCAGCTCTCTCTGCCCTCCTCAGGACTGCCCCGCCATCTCAGCTCTCTCTCTGCCCCTCAGGGCTCCCCTGCCATCTCAGCTCCCTCTCTGCCCCTCAGGACTCCCCTCCCATCTCAGCTCTCTCTGCCCCTCAGGACTCCCCTGCCATCTCAGCTCCCTCTCTGCCCCTCAGGACTCCCCTCCCATCTCAGCTCCCTCTCTGCCCCTCAGGACTCCCCTGCCATCTCAGCTCTCTCTCTGCCCCTCAGGACTCCCCTGCCATCTCAGCTCTCTCTGCCCCTCAGGACTCCCCTGCCAGCTCAGCTCTCTCTCTGCCCCTCAGGACTCCCGCCAGCCCAGCTCTCTATGCCCCTCAGGACTCCCCTGCCATCTCAGCTCCCTCTCTGCCCCTCAGGACTCCCCTGCCATCTCAGCTCCCTCTCTGCCCCCCTCAGGACTCCCCTGCCATCTCAGCTCTCTCTGCCCCTCAGGACTCCCCTGCCATCTCAGCTCTCTCTGCTCTTCAGGACTCCCCTGCCATCTCAGCTCTCCCTGCCCCTCAGGACTCCCCTGCCATCTCAGCTCCCTCTGCCCCTCAGGACTCCCCTGCCATCTCAGCTCTCTCTGCCCCTAAGGACTCCCCAGCCATCTCAGCTCCCTCTCTGCCCCTCAGGACTCTCCTGCCTTCTCAGCTCTCTCTCTTCCCCTCAGGACTCCCCTGCCATCTCAGCTCTCTCTCTGCCCCTCAGGACTCCCCTGCCATCTCATCTCTCTCTGCCCCTCAGGACTCCCCTGCCATCTCAGCTCCCTCTCTGCCCCCCTCAGGACTCCCCTGCCATCTCAGCTCTCTCTGCCCCTCAGGACTCCCCTGCCATCTCAGCTCTCTCTGCCCCTCAGGACTCCCCTGCCATCTCAGCTCTCTCTGCCCCTCAGGACTCCCCTGCCATCTCAGCTCCCTCTGCCCCTCAGGACTCCCCTGCCATCTCAGCTCCCTCTGCCCCTCAGGACTCCCCTGCCATCTCAGCTCCCTCTGCCCCTCAGGACTCCCCTGCCATCTCAGCTCTCTCTGCCCCTCAGGACTCCCCTGCCATCTCAGCTCTCTCTCTGCCCCTCAGGACTCCCCTGCCATCTCAGCTCCCTCTCTGCCCCTCAGGACTCCCCGGCCATCTCAGCGCTCTCTGCCCCTCAGGACTCCCCTGCCATCTCAGCTCCCTCTGCCCCTCAGGACTCCCCTGCCATCTCAGCTCCCTCTGCCCCTCAGGGCTCCCCTGCCATCTCAGCTCTCTCTGCCCCTCAGGACTCCCCTGCCATCTCAGCTCCCTCTCTGCCCCTCAGGAATTCCCTGCCATCTCAGCTCTCTCTGCCCCTCAGGGCTCCCCTGCCATCTCAGCTCTCTCTGCCCCTCAGGACTCCCCTGCCATCTCAGCTCTCTCTCTGTCCCCCTCAGGGCTCCCCTGCCATCTCAGCTCTCTCTGCCCCTTAGGACTCCCCTGCCATCTCAGCTCCCTCTCTGCCCCTCAGGGCTCCCCTGCCATCTCAGCTCTCTCTGCCCCTCAGGACTCCCCTGCCATCTCAGCTCTCTCTCTGCCCCTCAGGGCTCCCCTGCCATCTCAGCTCTCTCTGCCCCTCAGGACTCCCCTGCCATCTCAACTCTCTCTCTGCCCCTCAGGACTCCCCTGCCATCTCAGCCCCCTCTCTGCCCCTCAGGACTCCCCTGCCATCTCAGCTCCCACTCTGCCCCTCAGGACTCCCCTGCCATCTCAGCTCCCTCTCTGCCCCCCTCAAGACTCCACGGCCATCTCAGCTCTCTCTACCCCTCAGGGCTCCCCTGCCATCTCAGCTCTCTCTACCCCTCAGGGCTCCCCTGCCATCTCAGCTCTCTCTGCCCCGCAGGACTCCCCTGCCATCTCAGCTCTCTCTCTGACCATCAGGACTCCCCTGCCATCTCAGCTCTCTCTCTGCCCCTCAGGACTCCCCTGCCATCTCAGCTCTCTCTGCCCCTCAGGACTCCCCTGCCATCTCAGCTCCCTCTCTGCCCCTCAGGACTCCCCTGCCATCTCAGCTCCCTCTGCCCCTCAGGACTCCCCTGCCATCTCAGCTCCCTCTCTGCCCCTCAGGACTCCCCTGCCATCTCAGCTCCCTCTGCCCCTCAGGGCTCCCCTGCCATCTCAGCTCTCTCTCTGCCCCTCAGGACTCCCCTGCCATCTCAGCTCTCTCTGCCCCTAAGGACTCCCCTGCCATCTCAGCTCTCTCTGCCCCTCAGGACTCCCCTGCCATCTCAGCTCTCTCTGCCCCGCAGGACTCCCCTGCCATCTCAGCTCTCTCTCTGACTATCAGGACTCCCCTGCCATCTCAGCTCTCTCTGCCCCTCAGGACTCCCCTGCCATCTCAGCTCTCTCTGCCCCTCAGGACACCCCTGCCATCTCAGCTCGCTCCCTGCCCCTCAGGACTCCCCTGCCATCTCAGCTCCCTCTCTGCCCCTCAGGACTCCCCTGCCAACTCAGCTCTCTCTCTGCCCCTCAGGACTCCCCTGCCATCTCAGCTCCCTCTCTGCCCCTCAGGACTCCCCTGCCATCTCAGCTCCCTCTGCCCCTCAGGGCTCCCCTGCCATCTCAGCTCCCTCTGCCCCTCAGGACTCCCCTGCCATCTCAGCTCCCTCTCTGCCCCTCAGGGCTCCCCTGCCATCTCAGCTCTCTCTGCCCCTCAGGACTCCCCTGCCATCTCAGCTCCCTCTCTGCCCCTCAGGGCTCCTCTGCCATCTCAGCTCTCTCTGCCCCTCAGGGCTCCCCTGCCATCTCAGCTCTCTCTCTGCCCCTCAGGACTCCCCTGCCATCTCAGCTCCCTCTCTGCCCCTCAGGACTCCCCTGCCATCTCAGCTCACTCTCTGCCCCTCAGGACCCCCCTGCCATCTCAGCTCCCACTCTGCCCCTCAGGACTCCCCTGCCATCTCAGCTCCCTCTCTGCCCCCCTCAGGACTCCCATGCCATCTCAGCTCTCTCTGCCCCTCAGGACTCCCCTGCCATCTCAGCTCTCTCTCTGCCCCTCAGGACTCCCCTGCCATCTCAGCTCCCTCTCTGCCCCTCAGGACTCCCCTGCCATCTCAGCTCTCTCTGCCCCTCAGGACTCCCCAGCCACCTCAGCTCTCTCTCTGCCCCTCAGGACTCCCCTGCCATCTCAGCTCCCTCTCTGCCCCCCTCAGGACTCCCATGCCATCTCAGCTCTCTCTGCCCCTCAGGACTCCCCTGCCATCTCAGCTCTCTCTCTGCCCCTCAGGACTCCCCTGCCATCTCAACTCTCTCTGCCCCTCAGGACTCCCCTGCCATCTCAGCTCTCTCTGCCCCTCAGGACTCCCCTGCCATCTCAGCTCTCTCTGCCCCGCAGGACTCCCCTGCCATCTCAGCTCTCTCTCTGACCATTAGGACTCCCCTGCCATCTCAGCTCTCTCTGCCCCTCAGGACTCCCCTGCCATCTCAGCTCTCTCTGCCCCTCAGGACTCCCCTGCCATCTCAGCTCGCTCTCTGTCCCCCTCAGGACTCCCCTGCCATCTCAGCTCTCTCTGCCCCTCAGGACTCCCCTGCCATCTCAGCTATCTCTGCCCCTCAGGACTCCCCTGCCATCTCAGCTCCCTCTCTGCCCCTCAGGACTCCCCTGCCATCTCAGCTCCCTCTCTGCCCCTCAGGTCTCCCCTGCCATCTCAGCTCCCTCTGCCCCTCAGGGCTCCCCTGCCATCTCAGCTCTCTCTCTGCCCCTCAGGACTCCCCTGCCATCGCTGCCCCTCAGGACTCCCCTGCCATCTCAGCTCTCTCTGCCCCTCAGGACTCCCCTGCCATCTCAGCTCTCTCTGCCCCTCAGGACTCCCCTGCCATCTCAGCTCCCTCTCTGCCCCTCAGGACTCCCCTGCCATCTCAGCTCTCTCCGCCCCTCAGGACTCCCCTGCCATCTCAGCTCTCTCTGCCCCTCAGGACTCCCCTGCCATCTCAGCTCGCTCTCTGTCCCACTCAGGACCCCCCTGCCATCTCAGCTCTCTCTGCCCCTCAGGACTCCCCTGCCATCTCAGCTCTCTCTGCCCCTCAGGACTCCCCTGCCATCTCAGCTCCCTCTCTGCCCCTCAGGTCTCCCCTGCCATCTCAGCTCTCTCTGCCCCTCAGGACTCCCCTGCCATCTCAGCTCTCTCTGCCCCTCAGGGCTCCCCTGCCATCTCAGCTCTCTCTCTGCCCCTCAGGACTCCCCTGCCATCTCAGCTCCCTCTCTGCCCCTCAGGACTCCCCTGCCATCTCAGCTCTCTCTGCCCCTCAGGACTCCCCTGCCATCTCAGCTCTCTCTGCCCCTCAGGACTCCACTGCCATCTCAGCTCCCTCTGCCCCTCAGGGCTCCCCTGTCATCTCAGCTCTCTCTGCCCCTCAGGGCTCCCCTGCCATCTCAGCTCTCTCTGCCCCTCAGGACTCCCCTGCCATCTCAGCTCTCTCTGCCCCTCAGGACTCCCCTGCCATCTCATCTCTCTCTCTGCCCCTCAGGACTCCCCTGCCATCTCAGCTCTCTCTCTGCCCCTCAGGGCTCCCCTGCCATCTCAGCTCTCTCTCTGCCCCTCAGGACTCCCCTGCCATCTCAGCTCCCTCTCTGCCCCTCAGGGCTCCCCTGCCATCTCAGCTCTCTCTGCCCCTCAGGACTCCCCTGCCATCTCAGCTCTCTCTCTGCCCCTCAGGACTCCCCTGCCATCTCAGCTCCCTCTCTGATCCTCAGGGCTCCCCTGCCATCTCAGCTCTCTCTGCCCCTCAGGACTCCCCTGCCATCTCAGCTCTCTCTCTGCCCCTCAGGACTCCCCTGCCATCTTATCTCTCTCTCTGCCCCTCAGGGCTCCCCTGCCATCTCAGCTCTCTCTCTGCCCCTCAGGGCTCCCCTGCCATCTCAGCTCTCTCTCTGCCCCTCAGGACTCCCCTGCCATCTCAGCTCTCTCTGCCCCTCAGGACTCCCCTGCCATCTCAGCTCCCTCTCTGCCCCTCAGGACTCCCCTGCCATCTCAGCTCTCTCTCTGCCCCTCAGGACTCCCCTGCCATCTCAGCTCTCTCTCTGCCCCTCAGGACTCCCCTGCCATCTCAGCTCTCTCTGCCCCTCAGGACTCCCCTGCCATCTCAGCTCTCTCTCTGCCCCTCAGGACTCCCCTGCCATCTCAGCTCTCTCTCTGCCCCTCAGGACTCCCCTGCCATCTCAGCTCTCTCTCTGCCCCTCAGGACTCCCCTGCCATCTCAGCTCTCTCTGCCCCTCAGGACTCCCCTGCCATCTCAGCTCTCTCTCTGCCCCTCAGGCCTCCCCTGCCATCTCAGCTCTCTCTCTACCCCTCAGGACTCCCCTGCCATCTCAGCTGTCTCTCTGCCCCTCAAGACTCCCCTGCCATCTCAGCTCTCTCTCTGCCTCTCAGGACTCCCCTGCCATCTCAGCTCTCTCTCTGTCCCTCAGGACTCCCCTGCCATCTCAGCTCTTTCAGCCCCTCAGGACTCCCCTGCCATCTCAGCTCCCTCAGGACTCCCCTGCCATCTCAGCTCTCTCTCTGCCCCTCAGGACTCCCCTGCCATCGCTGCCCCTCAGGACTCCCCTGCCATCTCAGCTCCCTCTCTGCCCCTCAGGACTCCCCTACCATCTCAGCTCTCTCTCTGCCCCCCTCAGGACCCCCCTGCCATCTCAGCTCTCTCTCTGCCCCTCAGGACTCCCCTGCCATCGCTGCCCCTCAGGACTCCCCTGCCATCTCAGCTCCCTCTCTGCCCCTCAGGACTCCCCTACCATCTCAGCTCTCTCTCTGCCCCCCTCAGGACCCCCCTGCCATCTCAGCTCTCTCTCTGCCCCCCTCAGGACCCCCCTCCCATCTCAGCTCTCTCTGCCCCTCAGGACTCCCCTGCCATCTCAGCTCTCTCTGCCCCTCAGGACTCCCCTGCCATCTCAGCTCTCTCTCTGCCCCTCAGGACTCCCCTGCCATCTCAGCTCTCTCTGCCCCTCAGGACTCCCCTGCCATCTCAGCTCCCTCTGCCCCTCAGGACTCCCCTGCCATCTCAGCTCTCTCTCTGCCCCTCAGGACTCCCCTGCCATCGCTGCCCCTCAGGACTCCCCTGCCATCGCTGCCCCTCAGGACTCCCCTGCCATCTCAGCTCCCTCTCTGCCCCTCAGGACTCCCCTACCATCTCAGCTCTCTCTCTGCCCCCCTCAGGACCCCCCTGCCATCTCAGCTCTCTCTCTGCCCCCCTCAGGACCCCCCTCCCATCTCAGCTCTCTCTGCCCCTCAGGACTCCCCTGCCATCTCAGCTCTCTCTCTGCCCCCCTCAGGACCCCCCTCCCATCTCAGCTCTCTCTGCCCCTCAGGACTCCCCTGCCATCTCAGCTCCCTCTGCCCCTCAGGACTCCCCTGCCATCTCAGCTCTCTCTCTGCCCCCCTCAGGACCCCCCTCCCATCTCAGCTCTCTCTGCCCCTCAGGACTCCCCTGCCATCTCAGCTCCCTCTGCCCCTCAGGACTCCCCTGCCATCTCAGCTCTCTCTCTGCCCCTCAGGACTCCCCTCCCATCTCAGCTCCCTCTCTGCCCCTCAGGACTCCCCTCCCATCTCAGCTCCCTCTCTGCCCCTCAGGGCTCCCCTGCCATCTCAGCTCCCTCTCTGCCCCCCTCAGGACTCCCCTCCCATCTCAGCTCCCTCTGCCCCTCTCCTGGGCTCTCTCTCCTCCCCCTCCCCTCAGGACTCCCCGGGGGTCTCGGCTCCCCACATACCTGCGGCGCTCTCTGATTGGCTGCAGGAATAAGGAAGTGACACGTGTAGATCACCATCCACATCACAGAGCCGCCATCTTACTACACCCAGAGACATCAGGTGGCAGCCCCGCCCCTCCCGGAAGTGTGTGAACTGGCTGGGTGAACAAACATGGCGGCGCTTCCGCTCCCTGGTGCCAGCGGTTTCCGGTAGCTTTCATCTTGCGCGTGCGTACTACAATGTCTGTACGCTCTCCTCCGCCGGTGTAATGTCAGATTGGGCAGCCCGGAAGCTCCCTTACGCACTGAGTATCGCGCATGCTCAGTGGGAAGTTTGCCAGTATTTCCCTGAAATATCTCCGCTTCCGCAGCACGTGCACTCCCGACATTCTCAGGGGAGGGAGGGGAGCCCCAGATCCAGCTCTGTGCCGAATTACAGCCCCCGCTAGGTAGGTAGCTTTGCTGCAATCTGCATCCCTCCCAAATTTTTGAGATGAGAAAAAGAGACACTTAAGCCCCACCCCTGATTACGCCTCTAGTCACACAAACCATAAAGATTTCATAAGAGAAATATGTTGTTTTATAATTCAAACCACACTGGTCCTTTCTATCCTGGATCATTTTCCTTCATAGTAACATTTTACAATTAGTAATATATCAATTTACAGGATGAGAACAAAGCTTAGAGTCAATCACATTTTTAGTATAGAAATATATATATTTACATAAAAAGAGGGACACATGGGGAGGAAAGAGGGACAGCTGGGAGCTATGCAATCAGTCTCGGGAACTAGTGGGTCTGGGGGGCTGTAATTCGGCACAGAGCTAGATCTGGGGGTCCCCTCCCTCCCCTGAGAATTTCCGGGGTGTACGTGGTGCGGAAGCGGAGATATTTAGGACATTTTACGTGGCTGAACAATTTAATGGGACGCAGGTTCCTACTGCGCATGCGGGGCTGCCCAATCTGACACTACACTGGCAGGGCGCATGCGCAGTACAATCTGCGGGCTCAGATCAGGAGGCAGGGTGCATGCGCAGTACGATCTCTGCGGGCTCTGTGCTCAGGAGGCAGGGTGCATGCGCAGTACTATCTCTGCGGGCTCAGATCAGGAGGCAGGACGCATGCGCAGTACTATCTCTGCGGGTTCAGATCACGAGGCAGGGCACATGCGCAATACTATCTCTGCGGGCTCTGTGCTCAGGAGGCAGGACGCATGCGCATTACGATCTTGTGGGGGCTCAGAGCAGGAGGCAGGGTGCATGTGCAGTACTATCTCTGCGGGCTCTGCTCAGGAGGCAGGGCGCATGCACAGTGCTATCTCCGCGGGCTCTGTGCTCAGGAAGCAGGGCGCATGCGCAGTACTATCTCTGTGGGCTCTGCTCAGGAGGCAGGGTGCATGCGCAGTACTATCTCTGCGGGCTCGGATCAGGAGGCAGGGCGCATGCGCAGTACAATCTCTGCAGGCTCGGATCAGGAGGCAGGGCGCATGCGCAGTACGATCTCTGCGGGCTCGGATCAGGAGGCAGGGTGCATGCGCAGTACGATCTCTGCAGGCTCGGATCAGAAGACAGGACGCCTGCGCATTACGATCTCTGCGGGCTCGGATCAGGAGGCAGGGCGCATGCGCAGTACTATCTCTGCGGGATCGGATCAGGAGGCAGGACACATGCGCAGTACTATCTCTGCGGGTTCAGATCATGAGGCAGGGCGCATGCGCAATACTATCTCTGCGGGCTCGGCTCAGGAGGCAGAACGCATGCGCATTACGATCTTTTGGGGGCTCAGAGCAGGAGGCAGGGTGCATGCGCAGTACTATCTCTGCGGGCTCTGCTCAGGAGGCAGGGCGCATGCGCAGTGCTATCTCCGCGGGCTCTGTGCTCAGGAAGCAGGGCGCATGCGCAGTACTATCTCTGTGGGCTCTGCTCAGGAGGCAGGGTGCATGCGCAGTACTATCTCTGCGGGCTCTGCTCAGGAGGCAGGGCGCATGCGCAGTGCTATCTCCGCGGGCTCTGTGTTCAGGAAGCAGGGCGCATGCGCAGTACTATCTCTGTGGGCTCTGCTCAGGAGGCAGGGTGCATGCGCAGTACTATGTGCGGGCTCGGATCAGGAGGCAGGGTGCATGCGCAGTACGTTCTCTGCAGGCTCGGATCAGAAGACAGGTCGCCTGCGCATTACGATCTCTGCGGGCTCGGATCAGGAGGCAGGGCGCATGCGCAGTACTATCTCTGCGGGATCGGATCAGGAGGCAGGGCGCATGCGCAATACTATCTCTGCGGGTTCAGATCATGAGGCAGGGCGCATGCGCAATACTATCTCTGCGGGCTCGGATCAGGAGGCAGGACGCATGCGCAATACTATCTCTGCGGGTTCAGATCATGAGGCAGGGCGCATGCGCAATACTATCTCTGCGGGCTCGGCTCAGGAGGCAGGACGCATGCGCATTACGATCTTTTGGGGGCTCAGAGCAGGAGGCAGGGTGCATGCGCAGTACTATCTCTGCAGGATCGGATCAGGAGGCAGGACGCATGCGCAGTACTATCTCTGCGGGCTCGGATCAGGAGGCAGGACGCATGCGCAGTACTATCTCTGCGGATTCAGATCATGAGGCAGGGCGCATGCGCAATACTATCTCTGCGGGCTCGGCTCAGGAGGCAGGACGCATGCGCATTACGATCTTTTGGGGGCTCAGAGCAGGAGGCAGGGTGCATGCGCAGTACTATCTCTGCGGGCTCAGATCAGGAGGCAGGGCGCATGCGCAGTACTATCTATGCGGGCTCGGCTCAGGAGGCAGGGTGCATGCACAGTAAGATCTCTGTGGGCTCGGCTCAGGAGGCAGGGCGCATGCGCAGTACTATCTCTGCGGGCTCTGTGCTGAGGAGGCAGGGCGCATGCGCAGTACTATCTCTGCGGGCTCGGATCAGGAGGCAGGGCGCATGCGCAGTACTATCTCTGCGGGATCGGATCAGGAGGCAGGACGCATGCACAGTACTATCTCTGCGGGTTCAGATCATGAGGCAGGGCGCATGCGCAATACTATCTCTGCGGGCTCGGCTCAGGAGGCAGGACGCATGCGCATTACGATCTTTTGGGGGCTCAGAGCAGGAGGCAGGGCGCATGCGCAGTACTATCTCTGCGGGCTCAGATCAAGAGGCAGGGCGCATGCACAGTACTATCTCTGCGGGCTCGGCTCAGGAGGCAGGGCGCATGCGCAGTACTATCTCTGCTTGCTCGGATCAGGAGGCAGCGCTAATGCACAGTACTATCTCTGTGGGATCTGCTCAGGAGGCAGGGCGCATGCGCAGTACAATCTCTGCGGGCTCTGCTCAGGAGGCAGGGCGCATGCGCAGTACTATCTCTGCGGGCTCGGATCAGAAGGCAGGGCGCATGCGCCGCAGTACGATCTCTGCGGGCCCGGATCAGGAGGCAGAGCGCATGCGCAGTACTATCTCTACGGGCTCGGATTAGGAGGAAGGACGCATGCGCAGTGCTATCTCTGAGGGCTCTGCTCAGGAGGCAGGGCGCATTCACAGTACAATCTCTGCGGGCTCGGATCAGGAGGCAGGGCGCATGCACAGTACTATCTCTGCGGGCTCGGATCAGGAGGCAGGGCGCATGCACAGTACTATCTCGGCGGGCTCGGATCAGGAGGCAGGATGCATGCGCAGTACGCTCTCTGCGGGCTCGGATCAGGAGGCAGGGTGCATGCGCAGTACCATCTCTGTGGGCTCGGCTCAGGAGGCAGGGCGCATGCGCAGTACGATCTCTGTGGGCTCAGGAGGCAGGGCGCATGCGCAGTACAATCTCTGCGGGCTCGGATTAGGAGGCAGGGCGCATGCGCAGTACAATCTCTGTGGGCTTGGCTCAGGAGGCAGCGCGCATGCGCAGTACGATCTCTGCAGGCTCTGTTCTCAGGAGGCAGGGCGCATGCGCTGCTATACTATCTCTGCGGGCTCGGATCAGGAGGCAGGACGCATGCGCAGTACTATCTCTGTGAGCTCGGATCAGGAGGCAGGACGCATGCGCAGTGCTATATCTGCGGGCTCTGTGCTCAGGAAGCAGGGCGCATGCACTGTACGATCTCTGCGGGCTCTGTGCTCAGGAGGCAGGACGCATGCGCAGTACTATCTCTGCGGGCTCGGATCAGGAGGCAGGGCGCATGCACAGTACAATCTCTGCGGGCTCTGCTCAGGAGGCAGGGCGCATGCGCAGTACTATCTCTACGAGCTCGGATCAGGAGGAAGGACGCATGCGCAGTGCTATCTCTGAGAGCACTGCTCAGGAGGCAGGGCGCATGCGCAGTACAATCTCTGCGGGCTCGGCTCAGGAGGCAGGGCGCATGTGCAGTACTATCTCTGCGAGCTCGGATGAAGAGGTAGGGTGCATGCACAGTACTATCTCTGCGGGCTCCGCTCAGGAGGCAGGGCGCATGCGCAGTACTATCTCTGTGGGCTCTGTGTTCAGGAGGCAGGGCGCATGCGCAGTAAGATCTCTGCGGGCTCGGCTCAGGAGGCAGGGCGCATGCGCAGTACTATCTCTGCGGGTTTGGATCAGGAGGCAGGACGCATGCGCAGTGCTATCTCTGAGGGCTCTGCTCAGGAGGCAGGGCGCATGCGCAGTACAATCTCTGCGGGCTCGGCTCAGGAGGTTGGGCGCATGCGCAGGACTATCTCTGCGGGTTCGGATCAGGAGGCATGGCGCATGCGCAGTACTATCTCTGCGGGCTCGGATCAGGAGGCAGGGCGCATGCGCAGTACTATCTCTGCAGGATCTGTGCTCAGGAGGCAGGGCGCATGCGCATGCGCAGTACTATCTCTGCGGGCTCGGCTCAGGAGTCAGGGCACATACGCAGTACTATCTCTGCGGGCTCGGATCAGGAGGCAGGGCGCATGCGCGGTACTATCTCTGCAAGCTCTGTGCTCAGGAGACAGGGCGCATGCGCAGTACTATCTCTGCGGGCTCGGCTCAGGAGTCAGGGCACATACGCAGTACTATCTCTGAGGGCTCGGATCAGGAGGCAGGACGCATGCGCAGTACGATCTCTGTGGGCTTGGATCAGGAGGCAGGGCACATGCGCAGTACTATCTCTGCGGGCTCTGTGCTCAGGAGGCAGGGCGCATGCGCAGTACTATCTCTGCGGGCTCTGTGCTCAGGAGGCAGGGCGCATGCGCAGTACTATCTCTGCGGGCTCAGATCAGGAGGCAGGGCGCATGCGCAGTACTGTCTCTGCGGGCTCGGCTCAGGAGGCAGGGCGCATGCGCAGTACTATCTCTGCGGGCTCGGATCAGGAGGCAGGGCGCATGCACAGTACAATCTCTGCGGGCTCGGATCAGGAGGCAGGACACATGCGCAGTACTATCTCTGCGTGCTCTGTGCTCAGGAGGCAGGACGCATGCGCAGTACTATCTCTGCGGGCTCGGTTTAGGGAGCAGGGCGCATGCGCAGTACGATCTCTGAGGGCTTTGTGCACAGGAGGCAAGGCGCATGCGCAGTACTATCTCTGCAGGCTCTGTGCTCAGGAGGCAGGGCGCATGCGCAGTACTATCTCTGCGGGCTCGGATCAGGAGGCAGGGCGCAAGCGCAGTACTATCTCTGCGGGCTCGGATCAGGAGGCAGGGCGCATGCGCAGTACTATCTTTGCGGGCTCTGTGCTCAGGAGGCAGGGCGCATGCGCAGTACTATCTCTGCGGGCTCGGATCAGGAGGCAGGGTGCATGCGCAGTACTATCTCTGCGGGCTCTGTGCTCAGGAGACAGGGCGCATGCGCAGTACTATCTCTGCGGGCTCTGTGCTCAGGAGGCAGGGCGCATGCGCAGTACTATCTCTGAGGGCTCGGATCAGGAGGCAGGACGCATGCGCAGTACGATCTCTGTGGGCTCGGATCAGGAGGCAGGGCGCATGCGCAGTACTATCTCTGCGGGCTCTGTGCTCAGGAGGCAGGGCGCATGCGCAGTACTATCTCTGCGGGCTCTGTGCTCAGGAGGCAGGGCGCATGCGCAGTACTATCACTGCGGGCTCAGATCAGGAGGCAGGGCGCATGCGCAGTACTGTCTCTGCGGGCTCGGCTCAGGAGGCAGGGCGCATGCGCAATACTATCACTGTGGGCTCGGCTCAGGAGGCAGGGCGCATGCGCAGTACTATCTCTGCGGGCTCAGATCAGGAGGCAGGGAGCATGCACAGTACAATCTCTGCGGGCTCGGATCAGGAGGCAGGACACATGCGCAGTACTATCTCTGCGTGCTCGGATTAGGAGGCAGGACACATGCACAGTACTATCTCTGCGGGCTCTGTGCTCAGGAGGCAGGACGCATGCGCAGTACTATCTCTGCGGGCTCTGTGCTCAGGAGTCAGGGCGCATGCGCAGTACTATCTCTGCGGGCTCGGTTTAGGGAGCAGGGCGCATGCGCAGTACGATCTCTGAGGGCTCTGTGCTCAGGAGGCAGGGCGCATGCACTGTACGATCTCTGCAGGCTCGGTTAAGGAGGCAGGACACATGCGCAGTACTATCTTTGCGGGCACGGATCAGCAGGCAGGGCGCATGCGCAGTACTATCTCTGCGGGCTCGGATCAGGAGGCAGGGCGCATGCACAGTACTATCTCTGCAGGCTCGGATCAAGAGGCAGGACACATGCGCAGTACTATCTCTGCGGACTCGGATCAGGAGGCAGGACGCATGCGCAATACTATCTCTGCAGGCTCGACTCAGGAGGCAGGGCGCATGCACAGTACTATCTCTGCGGGCTCGGCTCAGGAGGCAGGGCGCATGCGCAGCAGGATGTTCCTGGGCCCCGCTCCGGAGGCAGGGCGCATGCGCAGTACTATCTCTGCGGGCTCTGTGCTCAGGAAGCAGGGCGCATGCACTGTATGATCTCTGCGGGCTCTGTGCTCAGGAGGCAGGACGCATGCGCAGTATTATCTCTGTGGGCTCTGTGCTCAGGAGGCAGGACGCATGCGCAGTACTATCTCTGCGGGCTCGGATCAGGAGGCAGGGCGCATGCGCAGTACAATCCCTGCGGGCTCGGATCAGGAGGCAGGACGCATGCGCAGTACAATCTCTGCGGGCTCCGCTCTGGAGGCAGGGCGCATGCACAGTGCTATCTCTGCGGGCTCTGTGCTCAGGAGGCAGGGCGCATGCTCCGCAGTACGATCTCTGCGGGCTCGGCTCAGGAGGCAGGGTGCATGCGCAGTACTATCTCTGCGGGCTCTGTGCTCAGGAGGCAGGGCACATGTGCAGTCCTATCTCTGCGGGCTTGGTTCAGGAGGCAGGGCGCATGCGCAGTACAATCTCTGCGGGCTCTGTGCTCAGGAGGCAGGGCGCATGTGCAGTACTATCTCTGCGGGCTCGGTTTAGGGGGCAAAGCGCATGCGCAGTACTATCTCTGCGGGCTTTGTGCTCAGGAGGCAGGGCGCATGCACTGTAGATCTCTGCAGGCTCTGTGCTCAGGAGGCAGGGCGCATGCGCAGTGCTATCTCTGCGGGCTATGTGCTCAGGAGGCAGGGCGCATGCACTGTACGATCTCTGCAGGCTCTGTGCTCAGGAGGCAGGGCGCATGTGCAGTACTATCTCTGCGGGCTCGGATCAGGAGGCAGGGCGCATGCGCAGTACAATCTCTGCGGGCTCTGTGCTCAGGAGGCAGGGCGCATGTGCAGTACTATCTCTGCGGGCTCGGTTTAGGGGGCAAAGCGCATGCGCAGTACTATCTCTGCGGGCTTTGTGCTCAGGAGGCAGGGCGCATGCACTGTAGATCTCTGCAGGCTCTGTGCTCAGGAGGCAGGGCGCATGCGCAGTGCTATCTCTGCGGGCTATGTGCTCAGGAGGCAGGGCGCATGCACTGTACGATCTCTGCAGGCTCTGTGCTCAGGAGGCAGGGCGCATGTGCAGTACTATCTCTGCAGGCTCGGCTCAGGAGGCAGGGCGCATGCGTAGTACAATCTCTGCAGGCTCGGCTCAGGAGGCAGGCCGCATGCGCAGTACTATCTCTGCAGGCTCGGATCAGGAGGCAGGACGCATGCGCAGTACTATCTCTGCGGGCTCGGATCAGGAGCCAGGGCGCATGTGCAGTACAATCTCTGCGGGCTGGGATCAGGAGGCAGGGCGCATGCGCAGTACGATGTTCGTGGGCCCCGCTCAGGAGGCAGGGCGCATGCACCGCAGTACGATCTCTGCAGGCTTGGCTCAGGAGGCAGGGCGCATGCGCCACAGTACTATCTCTGCGGGCTCGGATCAGGAGGCAGGGCGCATGCGTAGTACGATCTCTGCGGGCTCGGATCAGGAGGCAGGACGCATGTGCAGTACTATCTCTGCGGGCTCTGTGCTCAGGAGGCAGGGCGCATGCACAGTACTATCTCTGCGGGCTCTGTGCTCAGGAGGCAGGGTGCATGCGCAGTACTATCTCTGCAGGCTCGGATCAGGAGGCAGGGCGCATGCGCGGTACTATCTCTGCGGGCTCTGTGCTCAGGAGGCAGGACGCATGCGCAGTACGATCTCTGCGAGCTCTGTGCTCAGGAGGCAGGGCGCATGCGCAGTACTATCTCTGCGGGCTCTGTGCTCAGGAGTCAGGGCGCATGTGCAGTACTATCTCTGCGGGCTCGGTTTAGGGGGCAGGGCGCATGCGCAGTACTATCTCTGCGGGCTCTGTGCTCAGGAGGCAGGGCGCATGCACTGTACGATCTCTGCAGGCTCTGTGCTCAGGAGGCAGGACGCATGCGCAGTGCTATCTCTGCGGGCTATGTGCTCAGGAGGCAGGGCGCATGCACTGTACGATCTCTGCAGGCTCTGTGCTCAGGAGGCAGGGTGCATGTGCAGTACTATCTCTGCGGGCTCGGATCAGGAGGCAGGGCGCATGCGTAGTACAATCTCTGCGGGCTCGGATCAGGAGGCAGGGCGCATGTGCAGTACAATCTCTGCGGGCTGGGATCAGGAGGCAGGGCGCATGCGCAGTACGATGTTCGTGGGCCCCGCTCAGGAGGCAGGGCGCATGCGCCGCAGTACGATCTCTGCGGGCTTGGCTCAGGAGGCAGGGCGCATGTGCCAAAGTACTATCTCTGCGGGCTCGGTTCAGGAGGCAGGGTGCATGCGCAGTACTATCTCTGTGGGCTCTGTGCTCAGGAGGCAGGGCGCATGCGCAGTACTATCTCTGCGGGCTCTGTGCTCATGAGGCAGGGCGCATGCGCAGTACTATCTCTGCGGGCTCGGTTCAGGAGGCAGGGCGCATGTGCAGTACTATCTCTGCGGGCTCTGTGCTCAGGAGGCAGGGCGCATGCACTGTACGATCTCTGCAGGCTCTGTGCTCAGGAGGCAGGGCGCATGCGCCGCAGTACGATCTCTGCAGGCTCGCTCAGGAGGCAGGGCGCATGCGCAGTACTATCTCTGCGGGCTCTGTGCTCAGGAGGCAGGACGGATGCGCAGTACTATCTCTGCGGGCTAGGTTTAAGGGGCAGGGCGCATGCGCAGTACTATGTCTGCGGGCTCTGTACTCAGGAGGCAGGGCGCATGCGCAGTACTATCTCAGCGGGCTCTGCTCAGGAGGCAGGGCACATGTGCAGTCCTATCTCTGCGGGCTTGGTTCAGGAGGCAGGGCGCATGCGCAGTACGATCTCTGCGGGCTTTGTGCTGAGGAGGCAGGGCGCATGTGCCACAGTACTATGTCTGCGGGCTCTGTACTCAGGAGGCAGGGCGCATGCGCAGTACTATCTCTGCGGGCTCGGATCAGGAGGCAGGGCGCTTGCACAGTGATTATGTACACGCTGGCAGCAGATCTCCACCACCTGCAGAGCCCAGATAGAGGCTATTGAGGAGACCCCCCGCCCTATTGTTTCTTCCCTGCCAGACCCCCAACCCCACTGGTTACTGAGATGTCACACACTAACACCTCCAGCAATTCACCTGGGCTGGGGATCCGCAGAGGCGTGGCTGGGGTCTCCTCTCTGGGGTCAGCAGAGGCGTGGCTGGGGGTCTCCTCTCTGCGGTCAGCAGAGGCGTGGCTGGGGGTCTCCTCTCTGGGGTCAGCAGAGGCGTGGCTGGGGGGTCTCCTCTCTGGGGTCAGCAGAGGGGTGGCTGGGGGTCTCCTCTCTGGGGTCAGCAAAGACGTGGCTGGGGGGGAGGTCTCCTCTCTGGAGTCAGCAGAGGCGTGGCTGGGGGGTCTTCTCTCTGGGGTCAGCAAAGGCGTGGCTGGGGGGGGTCTCCTCTCTGGGGTCAGCAGAGGCGTGGCTGGGGGGTCTCCTCTCTGGGTTCAGCAGAGGCGTGGCTGGGGGGGGTCTCCTCTCTGGGTCCAGCAAAGACGTGGCTGGGGGGGAGGTCTCCTCTCTGGAGTCAGCAGAGGCGTGGCTGGGGGGTCTTCTCTCTGGGGTCAGCAAAGGCGTGGCTGGGGGGGGTCTCCTCTCTGGGGTCAGCAGAGGCGTGGCTGGGGGGTCTCCTCTCTGGGTTCAGCAAAGGCGTGGCTGGGGGGGGTCTCCTCTCTGGGTCCAGCAAAGGCGTGGCTGGGGGGGTCTCCTCTCTGGGGTAAGCAGAGGCGTGGCTGGGGGGGTCTCCTCTCTGGGGTCAGCAGAGGCGTGGCTGGGGTCTCTTCTCTGGGGTTTGCAGAGGCGTGGCTGGGGGTCCGTAGTGTGGCTGGGGTCCCCTCTCTGCCCTCTGGGGTCCGCAGAGGCATGGCTGGGGGTCTATAGTGTGGCTGGGGTCCCCTCTTTTTCTGGGGTCTGCAGAGGCGTGGCTGTGGGTCTGTAGTGTAGCTGGGGGTCTGGGATCCATAGAGGAGTGGCTGTGGTCCACTCTCTGCCCTCTGGGGTCCGCAGAGGCGTGGCTGGGGGGGGGGTCTAGAGTGTGGCTGAGGTCCCATCTCTGCCTTCTGGGGTTCGCAGAGGCGTGGCTGGGGGGGGGTCTATAGTGTGGCTGGGGTCCCATCTCTGCCCTCTGGGGTCTGCAGAGGCGGGGCTGGGGGTCTGTAGTGTGGCTGGGGTCCCCTCTTTGCCCTCTGGGGTCCGCAGAGGCGTGGTTGGGGGTCTGTAGTGTGCTAAACAGGAAGTAGAGTGTGTATAAGCGCTTAGGCAGAGGAGACCAGCTGCAAGTGATCGGCAATAATTTGGAACGCAGGGAGGTGAGTTGCTGTATACAGCGCTTCCCTGCGCTCTCACTCTGCAGTCCGAGGGGGGGAACACGGAGGGCAGCCACAGGGAGAAGTCAGGTCGGCCTCCCCGCACTGACTCCCCCCTCCGTTATGGGGGAGGCACCTACCAATGTAACCTATATTGCGGGTACCTACCTATCTAACCTATACTGGGGGCAGCTACCTATCTAACCTATACTGGGGGCTCCTACCTATCTAGCGTATACTAAGGGCACCTACCTAACCAACTTATACTCGGAGCATCTACCTATCTAGCCTATACTGGGGCACCTACCTATCTAACCTGTACTGGGGGCACCTACCTGTCTAGCCTATACTGGGGCACCTACCTAACATTTACTGGGGGCACCTACCTATCTAACCTGTACTGAGGGCACCTATCTATCTAGCCTATACTGGGGGCACCTACCTAGACAACCTATACTGGGGGCACCTACCTATCTAGCCTATACTGGGGGCACCTACCTAGCCAACCTACGTTGCGAGCACCTACCTATCTAACCTATACTGGGGGCAGCTACCTATCCAACTCACACTGGGGGCACCTACCTATCTAACCTGTACTGGGGGCTCTTACCTATCTAGCCTGTACTGGGGGCACCTACCTATCTAATGTACGTTGCGAGCACCTACCTATCTAACCTATACTGGGGGCAGCTACCTATCCAACTCACACTGGGGGCACCTACCTATCTAACCTGTACTGGGGGCTCTTACCTATCTAGCCTGTACTGGGGGCACCTACCTATCTAATGTACGTTGCGAGCACCTACCTATCTAACCTATACTGGGGGCAGCTACCTATCCAACTCACACTGGGGGCACCTACCTATCTAACCTGTACTGGGGGCTCTTACCTATCTAGCCTGTACTGGGGGCACCTACCTATCTAATGTACGTTGCGAGCACCTACCTATCTAACCTATACTGGGGGCACCTACATATCTTATACTGCAGACACCTACCTGGCTAACCTATACTGGTGGCAACTATACTGGCTACCTATATTGGAGGCACCTAACTAACCAACCTATATTGGAGGTACCTAACTAACCAACCTATACTGGAGGCACCTACCCAACATATGCTGGGGGCAACTATTCTGGCTACCTATATTAGAGGCATCCACCTAACTAACCTGTACTGGGGGCACCTACCTATCTAACCTATATCGGGGGCACCTGCCTATCTAACCTATACTGGGAGCATCTATACTGGCTACCTGTACTGGAGAGGCACCTACCTGGCTAACCTATACTGGGGGCAATTATACTGGGGCACCTATGCCTGGCTACTTATACTGGGGGGACCTATAGCTTGCTACCTATACTGAGTGCAATTAGACCAGGCTATCCTATACTGCGGTCACATATACCTGGCTCCACACATTTTTTACACCCTCGCCCTGGTGTCAAAAACCTGAGCGGTTCTTGCCTTTTTCATGATTGCTAACTCAGTAAAGGACCAGCCCTTAAAGCGTTGCTATCATATACATCCGGCATAGTGGGGTCTGAACCCTCTATAACAGTAATTATAGATTGACGGTATACCTTGAAATGAATCAGAGCACTCAGTATATGATTTTATATAAAAAATTGTATTTGCTTATCATACAGCATATATACAAAATATGAACAGTTCCAAGTAGTGTTTCCTTCTAACAGTATTCCATCTCATCAAGGCCTTCATAGCCAAGTGATCATCAATCTTCTAAGCACATTCAAAAAAGAATATAACAGTTGTGTTATGTAGAATAAGATCAAAAGTAATCTCATCTGTATCAATACCTGTGTATATAATAGTTGTGTAAAACTTGTAGTAATCTTCTCAAAGAAATAGCATAAAAAATAGCTTCTAAAAAAACTTCTTGCTAACATCTTAACAGAACTTAATGCTGAAAAATTAATAAAGTAAATCACCAGAATATTAAGCATATTACCCCTTCTCTGTCATCTCTTCAGCATCTAGAACCACTTGTGGGAAGGTAGCTTCTGCCTCATGTGTCTTCTCAGGAGATTGTTGGGCTTCTGCAAACTATGAGCTTTCAGCTCCTACTTTTATAGGGATTGGATGCAATATGGCTGCCTAATCTGGAATTTCCCTGAATCCCAGGCTCTGATTGGCTAAAACTTCCATGCGTCAATGCTTTATCATGTTTGAATACCTAAATCATATTATTGTTCATAATTTCTGATCAGGTCATTTCTGACGCAGTTAATTAAAAATGGACGTCACCATTCACCAGCCATCTTGTCTGCTGGTTGACTTTTTTGCCCCAGACATTGAGACTAAACAATGTCATTTATGACGCATTTCTGATAAAGTGTTCTCTACTAATTAGGTTGGAATGTCTCGGTACTTTCCCAGACATAAGGTTGGTCAAATTGACATTAACACAGACCTGCAAGAGCCTTCAGCAATTTAGGGCTTATTGAAACATACAGGGCTTCTAATATACTTATTGAAATATAATGATTTAAGAAATAATTGCATATTAAATCTTAATAATATAAAATCATGTTCTATATATTTGCCTTTCTTATGAATAAATATAATAACTTCAACCGGCAGATGTCAGCATTTCATAACAATCTGTATTAATATTAATTAATTTTAGAAGACTATGAAACTGCCAGGTGGCATCATCTTTAACTAATTGGGAAAACACCTTGTTTTATATTTTTTATAAGGCCTGTTCCCAAAACATCAGGTGTTATCAGCTAGCTGAGACTAGAACACGTCAACAACCCTCCAGAATCATAACAATCTCACGAGAATGTCTTACTGTCTCAAAGCATCACCAGCTTTTAAATGTATTTCAAAGCATTACATTATATTATATAGGGTTTAACTATAACTATTTCTTTCTTTAGAAGGACTGTATTGATTAATATTTAGATTAATAATATCTATGTGTAATAATTAAGAAAATGTACATATATAATTACTGACTTGCAGCGCTGGGTCCCTGGTTTGGATCCCAGCCAGGTCAACATCTGCAAAGAGTTTGTATGTTCTCCCCGTGTCTGCGTGGGGTTCCTGCGGGCACTTGGGTTTCCTCTCACATATCAAAAATATACAGAAAAGTTCATTGGCTTCCCCCTAAATTGGCCCTAGATTATGATATATACACTACACGATAGATACATACATAGACATATGACTATGGTAGGGATTAGATTGTGAGCCCCTCTGAAGGACAGTTAGTGACAATACAATATACTCTGTACAGCGCTGCGGAAGATGTCGGCGCTATATAAATACTACTAATATTATAAATGGGAAAGTTTGGATGTTTGTTATGCTGGGCATACACGGGCCGATGCGCCCTTATCAATCGAGCCACTGATGGCTCAATTGATAATTTCCGACAGGTCCGATGACCCGCCGGATCGATACCCCACTCGATCCCCGCGGGCGGACAATAGCGGGAAATCGAGTGGAAGATAAGGAGCGCCCGCGGGGACGAGCAAGAATCAATCCGGCCGCCCGCGGGGGCGAGGTGGGAGTTGATCCGGCGTCTAATCGAGCTGCAGGGTCGACTCGTGTATGCCCAGCATTACTCGTCACGCAAAAATGGCTGATCGGATTCAAATGAAATTTGGCACACACATAGTACATTACCTGGAATAAAAGTATAGGATACTTTTTATTCTCATAACCAAAAAGGGGGCGGAGACAAATACAAATTTCACTGGAAAATTTAAACTGCAGCCATTCTTACACTGTTAATGGTAGGGTTCTCAAACTTTGCACAGTTGGTCACTGGGTGACTGGGATTAATACTCAGAAATGTGGGTGGAGCCTACAAAAGCCAATCAAAATTCACCTACTGATGTACAAGGTAAATATTTCATTGCTGCCATTCTTGACACAAGCTTCAAACCTAGTACAGTTGGTCATTGGGTGACTGGGGTTCAAATTCAGAAAAGGAGGTGGAGCCACAAACAGCCAATCAGATTTGTTTCATTGCAATGCAAATTATTGATGCCAAAGACCACAATCACACGGCCTGCTGGCAGAGATGCTGTGTGTGGGGACTGACTTACCGTATATACTCGTGTATAGGCCGAGTTTTTGAGGTAAAAAAAATGCCCCCAAAGTGGGGGTCTCGGCCTATACACGGGTCAATAGTATTTTGTGGTGCGCTCCCCCCCCCCTGCATCTTGCGCCGCAATGTAACAGCAATGTAACTGCTAAATGTGGCCGCGTAAGCCCCGCCGCCACGTGTTGTAAAGTGGTACGATTGCTACCTTGTTTTCCCCCACGCTCCGTGTGCTGCCTCATAGGAATATGTCCTGCAGCCCTCTCTATCCCGTGTCCCGGTCTGAGTATGCAGAGCTGCGGTGTGCGGTGCGTGCGTTTCACTTACCGATGCACGCATTGATTCCTCCCGAGGCCAGTCGCAGGCTCCTTGTTATGACGCCCTCCAGTGATGCATATGATAAGAGGCGCCACTAGAGGGCGTAATAACAAGGAGCCTGCGACTGGCCTGGGGAGGAATCAATGCGTGCATCGGTAAGTGAAACGCACGCACCGCACACCGCAGCTCTGCATACCCAGACCGGGACACGGGATAGAGAGGGCTGCAGGACATATTCCTATGAGGCAGCACACGGAGCGTGGGGGAAAACAAGGTAGCAAACGTACCACTTTACAACACGTGGCGGCGGGGGGCGGGGCTTATGCGGCTGCACTGAGCTACTTGGCTGAGTGGACCTGAACTCTTGCACAGGACAGAGGGAGTGAAATGCTCCGTGTATGTATTTAAAGAGTTTAGCCTGTCTTATTCCCTCTCATGCACCCTGTATGTTGTCAGAGAGTTTAGCCTGTCTAATTCCCTCTCATGCACCCTGTATGTTGTCAGAGAGTTTAGCCTGTCTAATTCCCTCTCATGCACCCTGTATGTTGTCAGAGAGTTTAGCCTGTCTAATTCCCTCTCATGCACCCTGTATGGTTTCAGAGGGTTTAGCCTGTCTTCATTTCCACTTATGTGGCTAAGCACAAGTTGTACTTCAGTTGTCTGTCTCAGCAGAGAGTTAATGGGTGCACACAGGATGTTAATGCTATGTCTGCTTCCATGAAAGCAGGAAGTGGGCACACTGCAGATTTATTGAGGGTTTTGTATCAGATGTTACAAAGAAATTTTTTTTAAAGGTTATTATGCTGTTGATATCTTTTAGAGCAGAGAGGAAGTTCTGAGTTCAGGTCCGCTTAATGCACTTTCCACCCTCGGCTTATACCCGAGTCAATCATTTGTCCCAGTTTTTTGGGGTAAAAGTTGGGGGGTCGGCTTATACTCGGGTCGGCTTATACACGAGTATATACGGTAGTCTTGGGGCAGGCAGCAGTGGTCGGCAGGCAGAGATGCTGTGTGTGCGGACCGGCAGCAGCGGCCGGCAGGCAGAGATGCTGTGTGGGGACCGACTTAGTCTTGGGGCAGGCAGTCACACGGCGTGCAGGCAGAGATGCTGTGTGTGGGAGTGACTTAGTCTTCGGGCGGGCAGTAGCCCTCCGGGGTCCATGCCTCATTCATTTTGATAAAGGTCAGGTACTGAACACTTTTTTTGACCTAGGCGACTGTTCTTCTCACTGACAATGCCTCCAGCTGTGCTGAAGGTCCTTTCTGAGAGAACTCTTGAGGCAGGGCAGGAGAGAAGTTGGATGATGACAGCTCTGGCCACAGGTCAAGCCTGCGCACCCAGTAGTCCAGGGGTTCATCACTGCTCAGACTGTCGATGGTTCTTTCTCTACCATTGTTAAAGCTTACATCTATTTTTTTTTAATTACTTTTTCTGCTGTTTGTGCAGTTCCTTCAACGAGAATCTGTTATGGAGGGCAAATCTTTCATTCATTCAAGTGAAAGGTATGCACTGACTGCTAGGTATAATACAATGTGCAGTCACAGATGCAGTGAAAGGTATGCACTGACTGGGCTAATACAGTGTGCAGTCACACAGATGCAGTGAAAGGTGCTGACTGCTGGTATAATACAATGTGCAGTCACACAGATGCAGTGAAAGGTATGCAGTGACTGCTGGTATAATACAATGTGCAGTCACACAGATGCAGTGAAAGGTATGCACTGACTGCTGGTATAATACAATGTGCAGTATCACACAGATGCAGTGACTGGTATTATAATACAATGTGCAGCTGTCACACTAGGCACTGAATGTGCTGGGCCTGGCACAGTATAGCAATTAGCAAGGGCCAGCTGCGACAGACAGGGCTGTATATGCAGTGTCAGTGGACCACACAAAAAAAAAAAAAAAATCACAAGAAGATTAGCTCTCGAAAGAGCTTTTTTTTTGTGGTGCTTTTCAGCAACAAATATCAGCAAGGAGTAAGCTAACAAGATCTAACTAAGCTTTCCCTATCTCTCCAGCAACCCCTCCCTTCTCTCACTAGCAGCAGGAAGCAAACAGAGTGAGAAGATGGCCAACGCAGCAGCTTTTTATAGGGGGGGGGGGGGGGGGGGGGCGGGGGTCCAGGAGGGAGTGCAGCCTGATTGGCTGCCATGTGTCTGCTGACTGTGATGTAGAGGGTCAAAGTTTGGCCCAATGATGTGGTATAGGGGGCGGGTCAAACGCGCTATATGTTCGCGCGAAACCGTTCGGGCCATCTCTACTCACAAATTTGGTCATTGAATAATTGTGTGTTAGGGTTAGGAAAAGTGGGCGCAGCCAACACCAGCCAAATACCCAAATACATAATCGGGCAATACCGGGTCATCAGTGGGCGGAGACAAATACACATTTCACTGGGAAAATGTAAACTGCAACTGTTCTTACACTGCTAATGGTAGGGTTCTCAAACTTTGCACAGTTGGTCACTGGGTGACTGGGATTAATATTCAGAGAAGTGGGTGGAGCCTACAAAAGCCAACTCAAACTCACCTTTTGATTTTCAAGGGGAATATGTAATTGCTGCCATTCCTGCACTGTTAATGGCACAAGCCTCAAACCTGGTACAGTTGATCATTGGGTGACTGGGGTTCAAATTCAAAATAGGGGGTGGAGCTACAAACAGCCAATTAGATTTGTTTTATTTCAATGCAATTTATTGATGCCAAAGACCGCAAAGTTCACAAACTTGGTCGTTGAAAAAGTGGGCGGAGTCAACACCAGCCAAATACATAATTGGGCAACGCCGGGCCATCAGCTAGTACTTAAATAGATAAATTATACTGATGCTGCCACTGTACATGAAATAGTAACTTGGGCTGGGAGCACACATAGCAGAATCTTCCGCGCTGGACATTGTAGTCATTGGCCCCCTCATCGTTGCATTTGTTTGTGTTTAGCATCTATGGCCTCGATTCATAAACAGCGGTGCGATAAAAAAATCTTGTCTGGAAAATACCGCACTCAGTATTTTCCCGGTCTGTGTGCTAATTCATAAAGATTTCCCCAGCTGCCCTTGGAGGTCGGTAAATTACCGCAGCCCATTGAGCGGTAGAGTAGAGCAGTGTCTCGATCCTCTCTTTGCCCTGCAGAAATGACTCACACAGACGGCTCTCTCTGGCTCTCTCCACTGATGACTCAGACAGATGAGTCACACAGTCTTTCCCTGCTTGCTCAAATGATTCACACAGAGGGCTCTCTGGCTCTCTCCACTGATGACTCAAACAGACTTCTGCTCTCTGCACTTTGCATTCATCAGAGCTGTCAGAGCTGTCGGTAACGTGTTATCGCCTCACTAGGGGTGTCGGTAACTACCGCCAGGCTTACCGCTTGTTGAAGGCTTTATGAATTGACATTTGCTGACAATTTACTGACATGTGTTGTCGGTAACTGCAGCCAAGTCGGTAATTTATCTCCCTGGTCGGTAATGTCAGCTTTTCATGCGGTAACAGCCTTTATGAATTGACATTTTGCTAAGTGGTCGGTAAAGTCTGCTGTTTTCAGCAGTACCGCATGAGGTAATGCTTTATGAATCGAGGCCTATGTTTCTTGTCACGATTGTAAATAGCACAGCAGTTCGCTTTTTACTGCACAAAGCGCACGTTTCCAAATTGAAAACATTCCGAAAAACTGCTAAGGCCCCATTCACACTAGAGCGTTTTGCCGGCGATTTCGGCAAAGCGCTCAAGCGCTAGTGCAATAATACCCTATGGGCCCGTTCTCACTTGGGCGATTTGCGTTAATCTCCGGCGATTAACGAAAATCGCCAAACACGTAGCCTGCACCATTTTCAGGCGATTTCCTGGCGATCGCGTTTCAGTGCTATAGAAGCGCTAAACACGATTGCTCAAAAAAAAAAAAAAATCGTCAAGTGTGAATGTGCCTGTGTAATGGGTGACGCCAGTGTGCCCCCAGCCTCAGAGGACCCCCAGCAGTGCCCGTGTAATGGGTGACACCAGTGTGCCCCCAGCAGTGCCCGTGTAATGCGTGACACCAGTGTGCCCCCAGCCTCAGTGGACCCCCAGCAGTGCCCGTGTAATGCGTGACGCCAGTGTGCCCCCAGCCTCAGAGGACCCCCAGCAGTGCCCGTGTAATGCGTGACGCCACTGTGCCCCCAGCCTCAGAGGACCCCCAGCAGTGCCCATGTAATGGGTGACGCCAGTGTGCCCCCAGCCTCAGAGGACCCCCAGCATTGCCCGTGTAATGCGTGACGCCAGTGTGCCCCCAGCCTCAGAGGACCCCCAGCAGTGCCCGTGTAATGGGTGACGCCAGTGTGCCTCCAGCCTCAGAGGACCCCCAGCAGTGCCCGTGTAATGCGTGACGCCAGTGTGCCCCCAGCCTCAGAGGAGAGCCCCCAGCAGTGCTCGTGTAATGGGTGACGCCAGTGTGCCCCCAGCCTCAGAGGACCCCCAGCAGTGCCCGTGTAATGGGTGACACCAGTGTGCCCCCAGCCTCAGAGGAGAGCCCCCAGCAGTGCCCGTGTAATGGGTGACACCAGTGTGCCCCCAGCCTCAGAGGAGAGCCCCCAGCAGTGCCCGTGTAATGGGTGACACCAGTGTGCCCCCAGCCTCAGAGGAGAGCCCCCAGCAGTGCCCGTGTAATGGGTGACACCAGTGTGCCCCCAGCCTCAGAGGACCCCCAGCAGTGCCCGTGTAATGCATGACGCCAGTGTGCCCCCAGCCTCAGAGGACCCCCAGCAGTGCCCGTGTAATGCGTGACGCCAGTGTGCCAACAGCCTCAGAGGACCCCCAGCAGTGCCCGTGTAATGCGTGACACCAGTGTGCCCCCAGCCTCAGAGGACCCCCAGCAGTGCCCGTGTAATGCGTGATGCCAGTGTGCCCCCAGCCTCAGAGGACCCCCAGCAGTGCCCGTGTAATGGGTGACACCAGTGTGCCCCCAGCCTCAGAGGAGAGCCCCCAGCAGTGCCCGTGTAATGCGTGACGCCAGTGTGCCAACAGCCTCAGAGGACCCCCAGCAGTGCCCGTGTAATGCGTGACACCAGTGTGCCCCCAGCCTCAGAGGACCCCCAGCAGTGCCCTTGTAATGCGTGATGCCAGTGTGCCCCCAGCCTCAGAGGACCCCCAGCAGTGCCCGTGTAATGCGTGACGCCAGTGTGCCCCCAGCCTCAGAGGACCCCCAGCAGTGCCCGTGTAATGCGTGACACCAGTGTGCCCCCAGCCTCAGAGGACCCCCAGCAGTGCCCGTGTAATGCGTGATGCCAGTGTGCCCCCAGCCTCAGAGGACCCCCAGCAGTGCCCGTGTAATGGGTGACACCAGTGTGCCCCCAGCCTCAGAGGAGAGCCCCCAGCAGTGCCCGTGTAATTGGTGACACCAGTGTGCCCCCAGCCTCAGAGGACCCCCAGCAGTGCCCGTGTAATGCGTGACGCCAGTGTGCCCCCAGCCTCAGAGGACCCCTAGCAGTGCCCGTGTAATGCGTGACGCCAGTGTGCCAACAGCCTCAGAGGACCCCCAGCAGTGCCCGTGTAATGCGTGACACCAGTGTGCCCCCAGCCTCAGAGGACCCCCAGCAGTGCCCGTGTAATGCGTGATGCCAGTGTGCCCCCAGCCTCAGAGGACCCCCAGCAGTGCCCGTGTAATGCGTGATGCCAGTGTGCCCCCAGCCTCAGAGGACCCCCAGCAGTGCCCGTGTAATGGGTGACACCAGTGTGCCCCCAGCCTCAGAGGAGAGCGCTGTGAGCGTTGGCGGACGCACCCCGCGAGCGTTGGAGGCCGCGCCCCGCGAGGGTTGGCGGACGCACCCTGCTAGTATTGGCGACACACTGTGAGAAGCACGAGTCACTGCAGATTAGGTCACATTTATTGGAAATATGCACACAGTACATGTTATCTGTCAGACACCAGGCCATCATCTCCCAGCTCTCCCTTTCATTTTGGTTTGAATAAAGATCAGATTTGCCCCAAAGCCTCTGAATATCCAGCAGCGGGGGTGGGGCAAGTCACTGTTTAACCAATCCACCGTCACCCTCACTGACAAACCGCTTCCGTCCCCTGCAGGAGAAAAGAAGAGAGTCAGTGAACTGTATCTAGGCAAAATATAATCTAAGCTCCTCCCTCACTGACTTCTAAGCTCCACCCTCACTACTTATTTAGGAAGGAGGCGTTTTCTAAGCTCCACCCACTACCTGAAGATTGGAGGTAGTCCTCCCCTAAGCTCCACCCATACGATGACTCCCTGAAGATTGGAAAGAGACCTCCCCTAATCTCCACCCACAACCTGACTACCTGAGGATTGGAGGGAGTCCTCCCCTAAGCTCCAAACACGCTTACTCCCTAAAGATTGGAAAGAGACCTCCCCTAATCTCCACCCACAACCTGAAGATTGGAGGAAGGCATCCCTAAGCTCTACCCACACGCTGACTTCTTGAAGATTGAAAGACCTCCCCTAAGCTCCACCCAATCTCACTGAAATTCAGAAGAACTTCTCCAATGCTGGCTCCCTAAATGCAGGAGCCATCCTCTAAGCTCTGCCCATACACTGACTCCCTGAAGATTGGAAGGAAACCACCCTAAGCTCCACCCACACGCTGACTCCATGAAGATTGCAAAGTGTCTAAGCTCCATCCACACGCTGACTACTGGAGAGTGTCCTCTAAGCACCTCCTGCATGCTGTATCTCAAGATGCAGGAGCCATCCTCAGCTCCATCAACACACCTAAAAATTGGAAGGAAGCCTCCAGGCTCCTCCCCCATGCTGACTCCCTAGATGCAGGAACCATACTCTAAGCTCCACCCACAAGCTGACTTCCTGTGAATTGGAAGGCGTCCTCTAAACTCCTCCTCCATGCTGACACTCTAGAGGCATCCCATAAGCTCCGCCCACGTGCCTGAAGATTAGAAGGAGGCCTCCTCTTAGCTCTATTACCACACAGGCCTCTGCAGCGACGTACCTGGAAGGACACTGGTCCCGCAGTTGCTGGGTGATGACGCCCTCTTGGTAGCAAAGATCCACCAGTTTCTCTATGACAGACGGAGCCATTGGGACATCCAGGCTGAGGTCTGGCAGCTCAGAGTACACTCGCTGGAATCCCTGTGGAGAGAGACGGAGTGAGCGGCGTGTCCAAACACACACATAACACGCCATCCACACAGGACACGCAACATTACCCGATTCATCTGGTCCAAGGTGATCAGTCCCGTATCGTACAAAACCTTCAGAAGCTTCACCATCATCAGGACATGGCCTTCTCCCGAGCCTTCCAGCACCATCACCACCGCCTGCAAACACAAGACACGGGTAACATGGGGGTGGCAAGATTACTGGGGAGGAGGCGTGGTCATCGCTAGAGCACACGGGTAACATGGGTGTGGCAAGACTACTGGGGTGAAGGTGTGGTCATCGCTAGAGCACACGGGTAACATAGGGGTGGCAAGACTACTGGGGAGAAGGCGTGGTCATCGCTAGATCATACGGGTAACCTGGGCGTGGCAAGACTACTGGGGAGAAGGTGTGGTCATCGCTAGAGCACACAGGTAACATGGGTGTAGCAAGTCTACTGGGGAGAAGGTGTGGTCATCGCTAGAGCACACAGGTAACATGGGGGTGGCAAGACTACTGGGGAGAAGGCGTGGTCATCGTTAGAGCATACGGGTAACATGGGGGTGGCAAGACTACTGGGGAGAAGGTGTGGTCATCGCTAGAGCACACAGGTAACATGGGTGTGGCAAGTCTACTGGGGAGAAGGTGTGGTCATCGCTAGAGCACACAGGTAACATGGAGGTGGCAAGACTACTGGGGAGAAGGCGTGGTCATCGTTAGAGCATACGGGTAACATGGGGGTGGCAAGACTACTGGGGAGAAGGTGTGGTCATCGCTAGAGCACGTGGGTAACATGGGTGTGGCAAGAATACTGGGGAGGAGGCTAGAGCACCACTGTGGCTGGAGGAACCACAAGTAGATCTAGAGGGGCTACACCTCAAATGGAGGCAATACCCCGATTACTGAGCAAGCATCAGAGCCCAGATGCTCCATGTGATGGAGGGTGTGCGATGTCTGACGTGTGCACATTATGCTACCACAATGGTTCAGTAGATGGGGTAACCCTGTAATGTAGTGAAAACCTCGAGCTAGACTTCAGATAGTCCTCTGTGACTGGGTGTACCATGATGTACGCCTAGAGGGGTAGCTGGATGATTTCTGGGGGGTACGAGGAGGCCGACACGGGCCGTTGAGATGCATTGCGTGGGCCAACTCCTGCAGGAAGAGCAGGGAGGTAGCTTTAGATCCTGCATATTCTGGTAGGCGAATGCAATATGCAAACGCTTTGCCATTGTAATTAGCCAATGGACTTGCAGCAGCCAGTATGTATGTCAGGTGATGACTGGTCAGAGCACACATCTTTCTCCTGTGTACCACAAAGTAAGGCTGGGGGTGGGGGTAGCGGGTCCTTCCAAGCAAGTTATTTCAGTGCGTAGCGCTTAGTGTTATCATAGTAGCAATGCTACGCTGCACGTCCCGTGTAGCGGTAATTCTGGCCTCTGGCAGCTGCCGGACCCCAAATTACACCTTTCTCTGGGCTGCAACAACTTGGGATGGGGAATAGTATTTAACTCTGCCGGGGAGTTTAGCGGCAGCCAGGAGAGCTGTCATTCGTCTCTCCCCGCGCCAAACTGATCGGCACCGTCACAATATGTACTGCTGGTCCTTAAGGGGGCAGAGACCGCTGGTACGTAAAAGGTAAAGCACACCTGACTGGAGTCACAGCTCCATAAGCAAAGCATAGAGTTCTGTTCATGCTGGAACCACATAGCTCTGTACAATGTCCGTCCCTCTCCTCCTTCCTCCCCAGTCCCTGTAATCAGACAGGAAAAGGCAGGTCACATAGCTCTGTACAATGTCCGTCCCTCTCTTCCTTCCTCCCCAGTCCCTGTAATCAGACAGGAAAAGGCAGGTCACATAGCTCTGTACAATGTCCGTCCCTCTCCTCCTTCCTCCCCAGTCCCTGTAATCAGACAGGAAAAGGCAGGTCACATAGCTCTGTACAATGTCCGTCCCTCTCCTCCTTCCTCCCCAGTCCCTGTAATCAGACAGGAAAAGGCAGGTCACATAGCTCTGTACAATGTCCGTCCCTCTCTTCCTTCCTCCCCAGTCCCTGTAATCAGACAGGAAAAGGCAGGTCACATAGCTCTGTACAATGTCCGTCCCTCTCTTCCTTCCTCCCCAGTCCCTGTAATCAGACAGGAAAAGGCAGGTCACATAGCTCTGTACAATGTCCGTCCCTCTCTTCCTTCCTCCCCAGTCCCTGTAATCAGACAGGAAAAGGCAGGTCACACAGCTCTGTACAATGTCCGTCCCTCTCTTCCTTCCTCCCCAGTCCCTGTAATCAGACAGGAAAAGGCAGGTCACATAGCTCTGTACAATGTCCGTCCCTCTCCTCCTTCCTCCCCAGTCCCTGTAATCAGACAGGAAAAGGCAGGTCACATAGCTCTGTACAATGTCCGTCCCTCTCCTCCTTCCTCCCCAGTCCCTGTAATCAGACAGGAAAAGGCAGGTCACATAGCTCTGTACAATGTCCGTCCCTCTCTTCCTTCCTCCCCAGTCCCTGTAATCAGACAGGAAAAGGCAGGTCACATAACTCTGTACAATGTCCGTCCCTCTCCTCCTTCCTCCCCAGTCCCTGTAATCAGACAGGAAAAGGCAGGTCACATAGCTCTGTACAATGTCCGTCCCTCTCCTCCTTCCTCCCCAGTCCCTGTAATCAGACAGGAAAAGGCAGGTCACATAGCTCTGTACAATGTCCGTCCCTCTCCTCCTTCCTCCCCAGTCCCTGTAATCAGACAGGAAAAGGTGAGTTTGCAATATTGTTCCCTCCCATTTCCACCTCTTCCCCACCCCCTTAAAGCAAACCCAAGCCGAAGCTCGGGTTGAAAATCCACACTTACCATGTAGAGAGGAAAGCCTCAGGATTCTAATGAGGCTTCCCCCGGTTCTGACAAGTCCCCCATTGCTGATCGCCGCCCCCCTTCACATCAGGGCCACGCAGCTCCTCTTCCTGGTTTATGTGTGCTGCGCGAGCCTGCCCATGTGCAGTAGCAGGGAGCCCGCCCATGTGCAGCAGCAGGGAGCCAGCCCATGTGCAGTGGCACAGAGCCCGCAGTAGCAGGGAGCCCGCCCATGTGCAGTAGCAGGGAGCCCGCCCATGTGCAGTAGCAGGGAGCCCGCAGTAGCAGGGAGCCCGCCCATGTGCAGTAGCACGGAGCCCGCCAATGTGCAGTGGCAAGGAGCTCGCCCATGTGCAGTAGCCGGGAGCCCGCCCATGTGCAGTAGCCGGGAGCCCGCCCATGTGCAGTGGCACGGAGCCCGCAGTAGCAGGGAGCCCGCCCATGTGCAGTAGCACGGAGCCCGCAGTAGCAGGGAGCCCGCCCATGTGCAGTAGCACGGAGCCCGGAGCAGCAGGGAGCCCGTCCATGTGCAGTAGCATGGAGCCCGCCCATGTGCAGTAGCACGGAGCCCGCAGCAGCAGGGAGCCCGCCCATGTGCAGTAGCACGGAGCCCGCCCATGTGCAGTAGCACGGAGCCCGTCCATGTGCAGTGGCACGGAGCCCGCAGTAGCAGGGAGCCCGCCCATGTGCAGCAGCAGGGAGCCCGCCCATGTGCAGCAGCAGGGAGCCCGCCCATGTGCAGCAGCAGGGAGCCCGCCCATGTGCAGTAGCAGGGAGCCCGCCCATGTGCAGTAGCACGGAGCCCGCCCATGTGCAGTAGCACGGAGCCCGCCCATGTGCAGTAGCACGGAGCCCGCCCATGTGCAGTAGCACGGAGCCCGCAGTGGCAGGGAGCCCGTCCATGTGCAGTAGCACGGAGCCTGCAGTAGCAGGGAGCCCGCCCATGTGCAGTAGCAGGGAGCCCGCCCTTGTGCAGTGGCACGGAGCCCGGAGAAGCAGGGAGCCCGCCCATGTGCAGTAGCACGGAGCCCGCAGTAGCAGGGAGCCCGTCCATGTGCAGTAGCACGGAGCCCGCCCATGTGCAGTAGCATGGAGCCCGCAGTAGCAGGGAGCCCGCCCATGTGCAGTGGCACGGAGCCCGGAGCAGCAGTGGCACGGAGCCCGGAGCAGCAGGGAGCCCGCCCATGTGCAGTAGCACGGAGCCCGCCCATGTGCAGTAGCACGGAGCCCGCAGTAGCAGGGAGCCCGCCCATGTGCAGTGGCCAGGAGCCCGGAGCAGCACGGAGCCCGCCCATGTGCAGTAGCATGGAGCCCGCAGTAGCAGGGAGCCCGCCCATGTGCAGTAGCAGGGAGCCCGCCCATGTGCAGTAGCAGGGAGCCCGCCCATGTGCAGTAGCAGGGAGCCCGCCCATGTGCAGTAGCAGGGAGCCCGCCCATGTGCAGTAGCACGGAGCCCGCAGCAGCAGGGAGCCTGCCCATGTGCAGTAGCACGGAGCCCGCCCATGTGCAGTAGCACGGAGCCCACAGCAGCAGGGAGCCTGCCCATGTGCAGCAGCAGGGAGCCTGCCCATGTGCAGTAGCACAGAGCCCGCAGTAGCAGGGAGCCCGCACATGTGCAGTAGCAGGGAGCCCGTCCATGTGCAGTAGCACGGAGCCCGCAGTAGCAAGGAGCCCGTCCATGTGCAGTAGCAAGGAGCCCGCACTAGCAGGGAGCCCGTCCATGTGCAGTGGCACGGAGCCCGCAGTAGCAAGGAGCCCGTCCATGTGCAGTAGCACGAAGCCCGCAGTAGCAGGGAGCCCGCCCATGTGCAGTAGCACGGAGCCCGCACTAGCAGGGAGCCCGCCCATGTGCAGTAGCATGGAGCCCGCAGTAGCAGGGAGCCCGCCCATGTGCAGTAGCAGGGAGCCCGCCCATGTGCAGTGGCACGGAGCCCACAGTAGCAGGGAGCTCGCCCATGTGCAGTAGCACGGAGCCCGCACTAGCAGGGAGCCCGCGGTCTCAGGTGGCTATTGCGCACACAACCAGGAAGAGGAGCTGCGTGGCCCAGATGTGATTAGTGACAATGCATTGTTGCTAATCTTCTGGGGGACCGCACTCAGCAACGAGGGGTCCAAGGAATATCGAGGGAAGCATCAATAGGATCCTGATGCTTCCCTCTCTTTAGGTAAGTATCTGGTTTTGTACCCGAGCTTCGGCTCAGCTACACTTTAAAAGGGAATGGGCGGGTGATGGGAGGAGCCCCGCCTCTTCCTGTCTGTAAAACATTCCTTTAGCCAAAAGTCATATTTTTCAAGCAGTGATTACAGGGGCCGGGGGAAGGAGCAGAGGGACGGACATCGCACAGTGGTATGTGGATCCAGCGTGAACAGATCTCTGTACTGACCTTTATAGTTTTTTATAGGGTCAGGTGTGCTTTAACCGCCAGAGGCTGGACGGTCTATGAAAAGGCAGCACCAGATCTGCACACATACACCCCCGGCATCGTCTGGCATCAGGTACCTCGTACACCAGCTCATGGTGGAAGTGTGGCACCTCCAGCTCCCGCAGACATTGCTCCGCCTCCGACACCTGGCCTGACGACAGGAACTCCTGGAGAAGCAGGTTCATCTGAAAGAGGAAGAACAGGTCATTTCACCATCAGAGGAGTGCCCTCTAAATCTGCCCGGCCACAGCCCCTGTATAACACCACCCTCAGAGGAGCCCCTCTATACCTGCCTGCCCAGAGCCTCACGATAACACCAGAGGAGCCCCCTCTATACCTGCCCCGCCCACAGCCCCCAGATAACACCACCCTCAGAGGAGCCCCCTCTATACAGGCTCCGCCCACAGCCCCCGGATAACACCAGCCTCAGAGGAGCCCCCTCTATACCTGCCCAGCCACAGCCCCCGGATAACACCACCCTCAGAGGAGCCCCTCTATACCTGCCTGCCCAGAGCCTCACGATAACACCAGCCTCAGAGGAGCCACCTCTATACAGGCTCCGCCCACAGCCTCCAGATAACACCACCCTCAGAGGAGCCCCTCTATACCTGCCTGCCCAGAGCCTCACGATAACACCAGCCTCAGAGGAGCCCCCTCTATACCTGCCCCGCCCACAGCCCCCAGATAACACCACCCTCAGAGGAGCCCCCTCTATACCTGCCCAGCCACAGCCCCCGGATAACACCACCCTCAGAGGAGCCCCTCTATACCTGCCTGCCCAGAGCCTCACGATAACACCAGCCCCAGAGAAGCCCCCTCTATACCTGCCCAGCCACAGCCCCCGGATAACACCACCCTCAGAGGAGCCCCTCTATACCTGCCTGCCCAGAGCCTCACGATAACACCAGCCTCAGAGGAGCCACCTCTATACAGGCTCCACCCACAGCCTCCAGATAACACCAGCCTCAGAGGAGCCCCCTCTATACCTGCCCAGCCACAGCCCCCGGATAACACCACCCTCAGAGGAGCCCCCTCTATACCTGCCCCGACTACAGCCCCCGGATAACACCACCCTCAGAGGAGCCACCTCTATACGGGCTCCGCCCACAGCCTCCGGATACCACCACCCTCAGAAGAGCCACCTCTATACAGGCTCCGCCCACAGCCTCCGGATAACACCACCCTCAGAGGAGCCACCTCTATACCTCCCCCGCCTACAGCCCCAGGATAACACCACCCTCAGAGGAGCCCCCTTTATACCTGCCCCGCCTACAGCCTCCGGATAACACCACCCTCAGAGGAGCCCCCTCTATGCCTGCCCCGCCTACAGCCCCTGTATAACATCACCCTCAGAGGAGCCCCCTCTATACCTATGAAGGAAAAGTACTGTGCACCTGTCTCCTTGTTTGATCTGCAGTTTATTTCCTTTGCACAGCCTATAGCATACAGTAATGACAAGTGTGGATAGACAACGTCAAACCTGTACTGTAGAAGGTGAAGGTGGTTGAGGGAAGGGTGACCAGGGACAGATGGGACGGCACTGCAGGCCCGGATTTACCTCACAGGAGCCTATAGGCACAGATGTCCTGACACCGTAGACTCCGCCCTCCATGCATGCAGGCCCGGATTTCCATCACAGGAGCCTATAGGCACAGATGTCCTGGCACCCTAGACTCCACCCTCCATGCATGCAGGCCTGGATTTACCTCACAGGAGCCTATAGGCACCCTAGACTCCGCCCTCCATGCATGCAGGCCCGGATTTACATCACATGAGCCTATAGGCACAGATGTCCTGGCACCCTAGACTCCGCCCTCCATGCATGCAGGCCCGGATTTCCATCACAGGAGCCTATAGGCACAGATGTCCTGGCACCCTAGACTCCACCCTCCATGCATGCAGGCCTGGATTTACCTCACAGGAGCCTATAGGCACCCTAGACTCCGCCCTCCATGCATGCAGGCCCGGATTTACATCACAGGAGCCTATAGGCACAGATGTCCTGGCACCATAGACTCCGCCCTCCATGCATGCAGGCCCGGATTTACCTCACAGGAGCCTATAGGCACATATCTCCTGGCACCCTAGACTCCGCCCTCCATGCATGCAGGCCCGGATTTACATCACAGGAGCCTATAGGCACAGATGTCCTGGCACCCTAGACTCCGCCCTCCATGCATGCAGGCCCGGAGTTACATCACAGGAGCCTATAGGCACAGATGTCCTGGCACCCTAGACTCCGCCCTCCATGCATGCAGGCCCGGATTTACCTCACAGGAGCCTATAGGCACATATCTCCTGGCACCCTAGACTCCGCCCTCCATGCATGCAGGCCTGGAGTTACATCACAGGAGCCTATAGGTACAGATGTCCTGGGCCACCATAGACTCCGCCCTCCATGCATGCAGGCCCGGATTTACCTCACAGGAGCCTATAGGCACAGATGTCCTGGCACCCTAGACTCCGCCCTCCATGCATGCAGGCCTGGATTTACATCACAGGAGCCTATAGGCACAGATGTCCTGGCACCCTAGACTCCGCCATCCATGCATGCAGGCCCGGATTTACATCACAGGAGCCTATAGGCACAGATGTCCTGGCACCCTAGACTCCGCCCTCCATGCATGCAGGCCCGGAGTTACATCACAGGAGCCTATAGGCACAGATGTCCTGGCACCCTAGACTCCGCCCTCCATGCATGCAGGCCCGGATTTACCTCACAGGAGCCTATAGGCACATATCTCCTGGCACCCTAGACTCCGCCCTCCATGCATGCAGGCCTGGAGTTACATCACAGGAGCCTATAGGCACAGATGTCCTGGCACCCTAGACTCCGCCCTCCATGCATGCAGGCCCAGAGTTACATCACAGGAGCCTATAGGCACAGATGTCCACCCTCAGAGGAGCCCCTCTATACCTGCCTGCCCAGAGCCTCACGATAACACCAGCCTCAGAGGAGCCCCCTCTATACCTGCCCCGCCCACAGCCCCCAGATAACACCACCCTCAGAGGAGCCCCTCTATACCTGCCTGCCCAGAGCCTCACAATAACACCAGCCTCAGAGGAGCCCCCTCTATACAGGCTCCGCCCACAGCCCCCGGATAACACCAGCCTCAGAGGAGCCCCCTCTATACCTGTCCAGCCACAGCCCCCGGATAACACCACCCTCAGAGGAGCCCCTCTATACCTGCCTGCCCAGAGCCTCACGATAACACCAGCCTCAGAGGAGCCACCTCTATACAGGCTCCACCCACAGCCTCCAGATAACACCACCCTCAGAGGAGCCCCCTCTATACCTGCCCAGCCAAAGCCCCCGGATAACACCACCCTCAGAGGAGCCCCCTCTATACCTGCCCCGACTACAGCCTCCAGATAACACCACCCTCAGAGGAGCCACCTCTATACAGGCTCCGCCCACAGCCTCCGGATAACACCACCCTCAGAGGAGCCCCCTCTATACCTGCCCCGCCCACAGCCTCCAGATAACACCACCCTCAGAGGAGCCACCTCTATACCTGCCCCGCCTACAGCCTCCGGATAACACCACCCTCAGAGGAGCCACCTCTATATCTGCCCCGCCTACAGCCTCCGGATAACACCACCCTCAGAGGAGCCCCTCTATACCTGCCTGCCCAGAGCCTCACGATAACACCAGCCTCAGAGGAGCCACCTCTATACCTGCCCCGCCTACAGCCTCCGGATAACACCACCCTCAGAGGAGCCCCCTCTATGCCTGCCCCGCCTACAGCCCCCGGATAACACCACCCTCAGAGGAGCCACCTCTATACAGGCTCCGCCCACAGCCTCCGGATAACACCAGCCTCAGAGGAGCCACCTCTATACCTGCCCCGCCTACAGCCTCCGGATAAAACCACCCTCAGAGGAGCCACCTCTATACCTGCCCCGCCTACAGCCCCAGGATAACACCACCCTCAGAGGAGCCCCCTTTATACCTGCCCCGCCTACAGCCTCCGGATAACACCACCCTCAGAGGAGCCCCCTCTATGCCTGCCCCGCCTACAGCCCCTGTATAACATCACCCTCAGAGGAGCCACCTCTATACCTGCCCCGCCTACAGCCCCTGTATAACATCACCCTCAGAGGAGCCACCTCTATACCTAAGTACTGTGCACCTGTCTCCTTGTTTGATCTGCCGTTTATTTCCTTTGCACAGCCTATAGCATACAGTAATGACAAGTGTGGATAGACAACGTCAAACCTGTACTGTAGAAGGTGAAGGTGGTTGAGGGAAGGGTGACCAGGGACAGATGGGACGGCACTGCAGGCCTGGATTTACCTCACAGGAGCCTATAGGCACAGATGTCCTGACACCGTAGACTCCGCCCTCCATGCATGCAGGCCCGGATTTACCTCACAGGAGCCTATAGGCACAGATGTCCTGGCACCCTAGACTCCGCCCTCCATGCATGCAGGCCTGGATTTACATCACAGGAGCCTATAGGCACAGATGTCCTGGCACCATAGACTCCGCCCTCCATGCATGCAGGCCCGGATGTCCATCACAGGACCCTATAGGCACAGATGTCCTGGCACCCTAGACTCCGCCCTCCATGCACACAGGCCAGGATTTACATCACAGAAGCCTATAGGCACAGATGTCCTGGCACCCTAGACTCCGCCCTCCATGCACGCAGGCCAGGATTTACATCACAGGAGCCTATAGGCACAGATGTCCTGGCACCCTAGACTCCGCCCTCCATGCATGCAGGCCCGGATTTACATCACAGGAGCCTATAGGCACAGATGTCCTGGCACCCTAGACTCCGCCCTCCATGCATGCAGGCCCGGATTTACATCACAAGAGCCTATAGGCACAGATGTCCTGGCACCCTAGACTCCGCCCTCCATGCATGCAGGCCCGGATTTACATCACAGGAGCCTATAGGCACAGATGTCCTGGCACCCTAGACTCCGCCCTCCCTGCATGCAGGCCCGGATTTACCTCACAGGAGCCTATAGGCACAGATGTCCTGGCACCCTAGACTCTGCCCTCCATGCATGCAGGCCTGGATTTACCTCACAGGAGCCTATAGGTACAGATGTCCTGGCCCCCTAGACTCCGCCCTCCATGCATGCAGGCCCGGATTTACATCACAGGAGCCTATAGGCACAGATGTCCTGGCACCCTAGACTCCGCCCTCCATGCATGCAGGCCCAGATTTACATCACAGGAGACTATAGGTACAGATGTCCTGGCACCCTAGACTCCGCCCTCCATGCATGCAGGCCCAGATTTACATCACAGGAGCCTATAGGCACAGATCTCCTGGCACCCTAGACTCCGCCCTCCATGCATGCAGGCCCAGATTTACATCACAGGAGCCTATAGGCACAGATGTCCTGGCACCCTAGACTCCGCCCTCCATGCATGCAGGCCCGGACTTACATCACAGCAGCCTATAGGCACAGATGTCCTGGCACCCTAGACTCCGCCCTCCATGCATGCAGGCCCGGACTTACATCACAGCAGCCTATAGGCACAGATGTCCTGGCACCCTAGACTCCGCCCTCCATGAGCCTATAAACCCCCGCCGAATCGCACAGAAAGTGCACTGGCTGGCCCAGCTGTCACTTCTCCCTTACTTTCCTTGCCCATCATAGGTAGCTAGAGGTGCCCCTTAGTATTACGTTTTATAGGGAAGGAAGCCACTCGAGGAGCCGTCTTTCGATCAGAAGACGCCTGTAGGCACGTGCCTACAATGCCTAATGGTAAATGCGGGCCCTATGGTGCAGGGGGTGTATTAGGAGCCTCACCACCCAACCCAACTCCCCCTCTTAAAGAGAAACTCCGACCAAGAATTGAACTTTATCCCAATCAGTAGCGGATACCCCCTTCCCATGAGAAACCTTTTCCTTCACTCTAATAGATCATACACACACTCAGGTTTGTGTAAACCGGCCTACTAAAGCTTGAGAACAAACCAGGAATGGATTTATTATTTGGTGGCATAAGCCTGCAGCCACCACGTGGGTCATATCAGAATAGAGTGAATAGTGCGGCTAGATTAGTGAATTTCAGTTGTGTGTGAAGGATCAGGTCTGAGGACAGACAAATCAGCTCCACCCCCCTCGCCCTATAATGTCGCCCATGTGTTACCTCCTTGATGAGATGCTTCACTGGCCTCTGGCCTCCTCCGACACCCCACACGTTGTCCAGACGGTTAATATCCCTCTTGATTCGGAGTAATAGGGAGGCCCGATCCAGAGAGGCCCTGGGGGAGACAGGAAGGATTACTATGTGATCAGAGAGAACCAACGAGCCTTGAATAGGGAGTTCCGTGCGAGAAACGCTACAAACACCCACTGAGACAAGGACAACCAATCATACGTGCTACATTCAGCAGCTGAATCCTGATTGGATGTTCCCAATAGTTGCTGTTTTTTGGGAGAAAAGTAAACACCGAAACGTAATAGGAACATTGTGTTAGCACCCTCTGTTGGTGGGAGTACTGAAATGCAGATTGGATAATTTCTTGATTGAACAGGGATTTAATTACAGTATTTGTATAGCGCCTTTCTCCTGTCGGACTCAAAGCGCTTGCGAAGCAGCCACGAGAGCGCACTCAGTAGGCAGTAGCAGTGTTAATGAGTCTTGCCCAAGGTCTCCTACTGAATAGGTGTATCCAGCCACTTGTCATAAGTGTCATGTCAAAGTGGATCCGAGACAAACTTTTACTCATTGCATAATTGTGTTCCTTACATATAGTTTATAGGGCATTCCTCAAGCCAAATACTTTTTTTGTTTTGTTTTGTTTTAATACTCTCCCTATAAACTAAGCAGGCCTTGCCCACAGCTTCTCCAGAGAGCCTTGACACACCCAGGCTTAGTAGCAAGGGCTTATGGGAGCTCAGTCTGGGCAGGAGGAGGTTACTAGCCAGAGATTTCAGAGGCAGAGGGGAGGAGGAGAGGGGAGTGAAGTTTTCACAGGCTGAGGGGTGGAGATTCAAATCAGCTTGTCTGTGTGTAATGATGACAAGCAGAACATGGCTGCCCTCGTATCGCAGAAAAAAATCATCATAAACTGTTGAAGCTGTTTGCAGCTAGATTTGCTGAGTAAACTATCTAAACTTTAGATAAAATATATAGACAAGTTACTTGTTATAGTTAGTTTTTCATCTCAGCTCCGCTTTAAAGGGACCTCCACAAGTTTTCCCACAAGATCTAGAGCAAAAGTATTTTATTTTTGGATTTGGGCTTTAAGCAGGGAAACAGCCTGAGGTAAATAATACAAGAAATTATACAATTTTCTGCAAATGTTGATACAACAAGCAAAAGAGCTGCAGAACCGACCCTCGCACACATCACAAAGCCCCCCTCCCCATCATCACGTGTTACCCCTAGCTCTCTCACCGCGCATGGTCACTTTCCACTCGCCCTTTGAAGCGGTCCAGGAAATCAAGATGCAGAGCATGATCCGCGACAGCACGGGCGATAAACTGTCCCAGCATCTGCAAGACACAACAAACCCATCGTCATTACTCTCAGTCCAGGGCATGACCTTCTTCTAACCCTTCACCCTGAAGTCCATTCCAGTCAAAGAGTGCCACCGAGACCATTCCAGCCACCGAGCGTCACCAAGGCAGATTCTAACCACCAATCACCCCCAAGTCAATTCTATCCACCAATCACCACCAAGTCCATTCTATCCACCAGTCTCCTCTCCTCCACACCGTCAGACTTCTCATCCCCAACAACATTCACCATCATTTATGAGATCCAACCTCTCCTCCAAACCATCAGACTTCTCACCCCCACCCTCATTCACCATCATCATCCAACCTCTCCTCCAAACCATCAGACTTCTCATCCCCACCCTCATTCACCATCATCTACCAGATCCAACATCTCCTCCAAACCATCAGACTTCCCATCACCACCTACATTCACCATCATCTATGAGATCCAACCTCTCCTCCAAACCATCAGACTTCCCATCACCACCTACATTCACCATCATCTATGAGACCCAACCTCTCCTCCAAACCATCAGACTTCTCATCCCCACCCTCATTCACCATCATCTATGAGATCCAACCTCTCCTCCACACCGTCAGACTTCTCATCCCCACCCTCTTTCACCATCATCTATGAGATCCAACCTCTCCTCCAAACCATCAGACTTCTCATCCCCACCCTCATTCACCATCATCTACCAGATCCAACATCTCCAAACCATCAGACTTCTCATCCCCACCCTCATTCACCATCATCATCCAACCTCTCCTCCAAACCATCAGACTTCTCATCCCCACCCTCATTCACCATCTTCTATGAGATCCAACCTCTCCTCCAAACCATCAGGCTTCTCATCCCCACCCTCATTCACCATCATCTACCAGATCCAACATCTCCTCCAAACCATCAGACTTCTCATCCCCACCCTCATTCACCATCTATGAGATCCAACCTCTCCTCCAAACCATCAGACTTCCAATCCCCAACCTCATTCATCATCATCATCCAACCTCTCCTCCAAACCATCAGACTTCTCATCCCCACCCTCATTCGCCATCTTCTATGAGATCCAACCTCTCCTCCAAACCATCAGACTTCCCATCACCACCTACATTCACCATCATCTATGAGATCCAACCTCTCCTCCAAACCATTAGACTTCCCATCCCCACCCTCATTCACCATCATCTATGAGATCCAACGTCTCCTCCAAACCATCAGACTTCTCATCCCCACCCTCATTCACCATCATCTATGAGATCCAACCTCTCCTCCAAACCATCAGACTTCCCATCCCCACCCTCATTCACCATCATCTATGAGATCCAATGTCTCCTCCAAACCATCAGACTTCCCATCCCCAACCTCTTTCACCATCATCATCTAACCTCTCCTCCAAACCATCAGACTTCCCATCCCCAACCTCATTCACCATCATCTAGGTCTAGGAGATCCAATGTCTCCTCCAAACCACCAGACTTCCCACCCCCACCCTCATTCATCATCATCATCATCCAACCTCTCCTCCAAACCATCAGACTTCTCATCCCCACCCTCATTCACCATCATCTATGAGATCCAACCTCTCCTCCAAACCATCAGACTTCTCATCCCCACCCTAATTCACCATCTATGAGATCCAACCTCTCCTCCAAACCATCAGACTTCCCATCCCCACCCTCATTCACCATCATCTATGAGATCCAACCTCTCCTCCAAACCATCAGACTTCCCATCCCCACCCTCATTCACCATCATCTATGAGATCCAACCTCTCCTCCAAACCATCAGACTTCCCACCCCCAACCTTATTCACCATCATCATCCAACCTCTCCTCCAAACCATCAGACTTCCCATCCCCAACCTCTTTCACCATCATCATCTAACCTCTCCTCCAAACCATCAGACTTCCCATCCCCAACCTCATTCACCATCATCTATGAGATCCAACCTCTCCTCCAAACCATCAGACTTCTCATCCCCACCCTAATTCATCATCATCATCCTCCTCCTCCTCCAACCTCTCCTCCAAACAGACTTCCCACCCTCATTCACCATTATCTATGAGATCCAACCTCTCCTCCAAACCATCAGACTTCCCATCACCACCCTCATTCATCATCATTATCATCCAACCTCTCCTCCAAACCATCAGACTTCTCATCCCCACCCTAATTCACCATCATCTATGAGATCCAACCTCGCCTCCAAACCATCAGACTTCCCATCACCACCCTCATTCATCATCATCATCATAATCCAACCTCTCCTCCAAACCATCAGACTTCTCATCCCCACCCTAATTCACCATCATCTATGAGATCCAACCTCTCCTCCAAACCATCAGACTTCTCATCCCCACCCTCATTCACCATCATCATCCAACCTCTCCTCCAAACCATCAGACTTCCCATCCCCACCCTCATTCACCATCATCTATGAGATCCAACCTCTCCTCCAAACCATCAGACTTCTCATCCCCACCCTCATTCACCACATCTATGAGATCCAACCTCTTCTCCAAACCATCAGACTTCACATCTCCAACCTCATTCACCATCATCTATGAAATCCAACCTCTCCTCCAAACCATCAGACTTCTCATTCCCACCCTCATTCACCATCATCATCCAACCTCTCCTCCAAACCATCAGACTTCTCATCCCCACCTACATTCACCATCATCTATGAGATCCAATGTCTCCTCCAAACCATCAGACTTCCCATCCCCAACCTCATTCACCATCATCTATGAGATCCAACCTCTCCTCCAAACCATCAGACTTCTCATCCCCAACCTCATTCATCATCATCATCATCCAACCTCTCCTCCAAACCATCAGACTCCTTGTCCAACATCATTCCTCATCAGATTGAGGAGATATGCCTTGTGGTCACCTGAGGGGCCTCAGGAGTGTCCAGGATGAGGTCAGGTAGGTCAGCCAGAAGCCGGTCGAAGGCCTGAGCGAGGTCCTCCTCAGACAGCACTTTCCCCATCAGGTCAGACAGGAGGCGGGAGGTCAGTTCTCTTTGACTTGCTTTGCCTTCTAGGGAGAGAGACACAGCAAGACGGGGAACTCCAGGCTTCTGACTCCCCAAATTCAGTTCATTAAGGAGAGCCTGGAAGGGATGAGAGACACAATCAGGACATGGACACAGATCTGCAGGGACGACACATTAGATGGGTCCTGTAATAAGGAACAACCAGCATCTCAAAGTGCAAAAACCCCATTCAATCAGTAAGAGCGGTGCTTAGGATGAATGATGTATGCCATGATATCAGCTGCTGTGCAAACTGCTGGGAAAAAGGCCAGCCAATTACACGATCTGGTGGATGAGGTCTCTGGGAAATATCATACTGCAGTATATGAACAGTGGTCTCTATACAAGAAATAAAAAGGAGTATATACATACAGACAGTCATGGACAAAGGTTTTACCAGGGACACAAATATTGTGTTTTGCAAACTTAGCTGCTTTAGCATTTTTAGATTATTTTATATACTTGTTACTACGGTATGGTGTGGTATGGTACGGTTTCAAAGCCATGTTTTTTCCAGTAGTAATGTATGGTTGTGAGAGTTGGACCATAAGGAAGACTAAAGATTCAACACCTTTGAATTGTGGTGCTAGAGAAGAACTTCTGAGAGTTCCTGGACTGCAAGAAGATCCAATCAGTCAATCCTGAAAGAAATGAACCCTGACTGTTCATTGGAAGGGGCAATGCTGAGTCTGAAATACTTTGGACACATAATGAGAAGGCAGGACTCAGAGAAGACCCTACTGCTGGGAAAAATTGGCAGAAAAGGAGATGGCTAGATCGTGTCATGGAAGCAACAGACATGAGCTTGGACAAGCTTCGGGAGGCAGTAAAGGATAGAGGGGCCTGACGGGCTGTGGTCAATGGGGGTCACAAAGGGTCAGACACAACTGAATAGTGACTGAATACACACTGTATACTGAAGAACACACAAAGCTTTAATAACTGAAATCCATGCAGAGTCAATATTTACAGTGTTGACCCTTCTCAATAACTTCGGAAATTTCCTCTGGCAATGCTGGACATCAGCTTCTGTGCCACATCCTGTCTGTCTGGTGAACGCTCGGAGGAGATCACAGTTTGTGGGCTTCTGCATGTCCACCTCCCTCCAGACATGACTGCAGTTTCTCAATAGGATTAAGATCTGGAGAATTTCCTGGCCATGGGTCCACAATTCCAGTTATGAACTCTGAACCACTCACACTGGTCACGTGGCATGGTCTGGACAGTACAGATCAGCACCACATTGGCCTGGATTGTTGGGGACATTTTGATCCCATTCTTTAGTGTTGGGCAGAATTGTGAATGAGCCCTCTCTCTTGTGCAACCGAACCTCTACCCTTCAAATTCTTGATGATCCAATCAATGGTTGCAGTATTTTGTGCAGTTTCCTGGCACGTGAGGCCATTTAACTGGAAACCAATGATGGTGTCATGTGTTTCTTTGGTGGTAATCTTTGCTGACACAAGATGACAATGTCCAGCACATAGAGCATCAGTCTGTCCTTATACTTCACTCCGAATGATGTCAGAGATGTACTGGTCACACAATAACCTTCTATGAAGCAACACATTTTGCAAATCCCAGTTTTGCTCGTGCCAAAGCCTTCGACCATGACTGTATACAGGACAGACACACTGTGATGTCACTGCAGTATATATAACCCCTTCCCCCACGTTACGATCAGTGTATATGGACAGCAGTCAGACAGATACTCACAATAACCTCTCCAGTGTCTCCATGTTCGAAGTATTCTCGTACCATGGGCTGTACTGTCTTCTGTAGGCCAGCCTCATCCAGTTCCGGGACCACCTGCTGGTATACTGTGTCCCCCTGCCAACATATGTCATACAGGTATATGAATACTAAATAATAATAACAATAATAATACAGGTAATGAGATCAGGACACGGAAGGGAGAATACTGCCACACAGAGTATTTGCCTTCACTTTACAGTCATGCATTCTAGACCTGGCACCGATAGCGATGGTTGTCACTGCGGCACGGCACCAGGCCACAAACTGGGAGCACCTTGATCATCATCATGTAGAACGGAGTCCAATCACGTCCCTCCAAATCCCAACCCATCCTATTAAGCAACCCCTCCCCTCAGAAGAGCAAGCCCTCTCCTCCCAGGAGCAAGCCCCCACCTCCCAAGAGCGAGCCCCCAGCTCCCAAGAGAAAGCCCCCTCCTCCCAGGAGATAGCCCCCTCTCCCAGGAGATAGCCCGCTCCTCCCAAGAACATACAGCCAGACCCGAGAGGAGGCCTCACTCACCTGGGCAGACTCATCATAGTTGGGGTCTCGGACGTCCGGCTCCTGGTAGCTGTAGATCTGCCCTGGGGCACCCCAGACACCCTTCCCTCCAGCGCCCCCTGCAGGAGAGACAGAACACATTACTACCATTATTATTAACTAAACCAGCCAACATTGGTAATGATTTGCTGAAGGCCACCGGAGAAGGAACCCTAAAACCCCGGCCTGGAATTACTAACCACAACCCGTCACACTCAGAAACTGCAGCAGGCCAACCAAAAATACCCATTACCCAAAAAGTTACAAAAACATGACAGGAAGCACAGAACGATGGGGGTGGTGTAGGACGTGGGATCTCCACACAGGGTACCAGCTAACCAGCATTAGAGGCGACAGAATGGTGCTGGTCACTTCACACGTGGCGCCATCTCAGCAGCATTAGAGGTGACATACTGGTGGACACGTGGCACCATCTCCTCAGCATTAGAGGAGACATACTGGTGAACATGTGGCACCATCTCACCAGGATTAGAGGCGACAGAATGGTGGGCTTGTCACTCCACACGTGGAACCATCTCAGCAGCATTAGAGGTGACATACTGGTGGACAAGTGGCATCATCTCCCCAGCATTAGAGGAGACATACTGGTGGACACGTGGCATCATCTCCCCAGCATTAGAGGAGACATACTGGTGGACACGTGGCATCATCTCCCCAGCATTAGAGGAGACATACTGGTGGACACGTGGCATCATCTCCCCAGCATTAGAGGAGACATACTGGTGGGCACGTGGCATCATCTCCCCAGCATTAGAGGAGACATACTGGTGGGCACGTGGCACCATCTCCCCAGCATTAGGAGACATACTGGTGGACTTGTCGATACAGACTATTGTACAGCTACGTCTCTCCCATCACTGCTGGTCTTACCTTTCTTGGGAAGTCCTCGTCCTTTGCCTGTCCGTGGCTTGCGGTCATTTATCTTTCCTCGCGGGCTGACCGGCTCCACCGAGCTCTCGGCACTCTCTGACTCCCTGGCAGAGTCACGTGATGAGGTGCGCCGTACTTTGCGTTTGGCCTTGGCCTTCAGTTTGGCCTCATGGAGTGCCTTCTCCTGAGGGGTCCAGTCAGGTGACACCTCCTCATCACTCAGCTTCTCCCCCTGCAGGACCTCACCGTCGCCTGGTCCCATCCCAGCAGATGATTGTGCAGGAGACGAAGAGACCTGCAGCCAACAGAAAGGGAATAATAAGGTTATAAGACTGGTGGGGAGGAGCAGAATGGAGAGGGATATACAGTAATGGAATAATCAGGGGACAGATGGTGACGGGGAGGAGCAGCAGGGAGAGGGATATACAGGAATGGAATAATCAGGGTACAGATGGTGATGGGGAGGAGCAGCAGGGAGAGGGATATACAGGAATGGAATAATCAGGGGACAGATGGTGATGGGGAGGAGCAGCAGGGAGAGGGATATACAGGAATGGAATAATCAGGGGACAGAGGGTGATGGGGAGGAGCAGCAGGGAGAGGGATATACAGGAATGGAATAATCAGGGTACAGAGGGTGATGGGGAGGAGCAGCAGGGAGAGGGATATACAGGAATGGAATAATCAGGGACAGAGGGTGATGGGGAGGAGCAGCAGGGAGAGGGATATACAGGAATGGAATAATCAGGGACAGAGGGTGATGGGGAGGAGCAGCAGGGAGAGGGATATACAGGAATGGAATAATCAGGGACAGATGGTGATGGGGAGGAGCAGCAGGGAGAGGGATATACAGGAATGGAATAATCAGGGACAGATGGGGAGGAGCAGCAGGGAGAGGGATATACAGGAATGGAATAATCAGGGACAGAGGGTGATGGGGAGGAGCAGCAGGGAGAGGGATATACAGGAATGGAATAATCAGGGACAGATGGTGATGGGGAGGAGCAGCAGGGAGAGGGATATACAGGATTGGAATAATCAGGGTACAGAGGGTGATGGGGAGGAGCAGCAGGGAGAGGGATATACAGGAATGGAATAATCAGGGACAGATGGTGATGGGGAGGAGCAGCAGGGAGAGGGATATACAGGAATGGAATAATCAGGGGACAGATGGGGAGGAGCAGCAGGGAGAGGGATATACAGGAATGGAATAATCAGGGACAGAGGGTGATGGGGAGGAGCAGCAGGGAGAGGGATATACAGGAATGGAATAATCAGGGGACAGATGGTGATGGGGAGGAGCAGCAGGGAGAGGGATATACAGGAATGGAATAACAGGGGACAGAGGGTGATGGGGAGGAGCAGCAGGGAGAGGGATATACAGGAATGGAATAATCAGGGACAGATGGTGATGGGGAGGAGCAGCAGGGAGAGGGATATACAGGAATGGAATAATCAGGGACAGATGGTGATGGGGAGGAGCAGCAGGGAGAGGGATATACAGGAATGGAATAACAGGGGACAGAGGGTGATGGGGAGGAGCAGCAGGGAGAGGGATATACAGGAATGGAATAATCAGGGACAGATGGTGATGGGGAGGAGCAGCAGGGAGAGGGATATACAGGAATGGAATAATCAGGGGACAGAGGGTGATGGGGAGGAGCAGCAGGGAGAGGGATATACAGGAATGGAATAATCAGGGGACAGATGGGGAGGAGCAGCAGGGAGAGGGATATACAGGAATGGAATAATCAGGGGACAGAGGGTGATGGGGAGGAGCAGCAGGGAGAGGGATATACAGGAATGGAATAATCAGGGGACAGATGGGGAGGAGCAGCAGGGAGAGGGATATACAGGAATGGAATAATCAGGGACAGAGGGTGATGGGGAGGAGCAGCAGGGAGAGGGATATACAGGAATGGAATAATCAGGGACAGATGGTGATGGGGAGGAGCAGCAGGGAGAGGGATATACAGGAATGGAATAATCAGGGACAGATGGGGAGGAGCAGCAGGGAGAGGGATATACAGGAATGGAATAATCAGGGGACAGAGGGTGATGGGGAGGAGCAGCAGGGAGAGGGATATACAGGAATGGAATAATCAGGGGACAGATGGTGATGGGGAGGAGCAGCAGGGAGAGGGATATACAGGAATGGAATAATCAGGGGACAGATGGGGAGGAGCAGCAGGGAGAGGGATATACAGGAATGGAATAATCAGGGACAGAGGGTGATGGGGAGGAGCAGCAGGGAGAGGGATATACAGGAATGGAATAATCAGGGACAGAGGGTGATGGGGAGGAGCAGCAGGGAGAGGGATATACAGGAATGGAATAATCAGGGACAGAGGGTGATGGGGAGGAGCAGCAGGGAGAGGGATATACAGGAATGGAATAATCAGGGACAGAGGGTGATGGGGAGGAGCAGCAGGGAGAGGGATATACAGGAATGGAATAATCAGGGACAGATGGTGATGGGGAGGAGCAGCAGGGAGAGGGATATACAGGAATGGAATAATCAGGGGACAGATGGGGAGGAGCAGCAGGGAGAGGGATATACAGGAATGGAATAATCAGGGACAGATGGTGATGGGGAGGAGCAGCAGGGAGAGGGATATACAGGAATGGAATAATCAGGGGACAGATGGGGAGGAGCAGCAGGGAGAGGGATATACAGGAATGGAATAATCAGGGGACAGATGGTGATGGGGAGGAGCACCAGGGAGAGGGATATACAGGAATGGAATAATCAGGGGACAGAGGGTGATGGGGAGGAGCAGCAGGGAGAGGGATATACAGGAATGGAATAACAGGGGACAGAGGGTGATGGGGAGGAGCAGCAGGGAGAGGGATATACAGGAATGGAATAATCAGGGGACAGATGGTGATGGGGAGGAGCAGCAGGGAGAGGGATATACAGGAATGGAATAATCAGGGGACAGAGGGTGATGGGGAGGAGCAGCAGGGAGAGGGATATACAGGAATGGAATAATCAGGGACAGATGGGGAGGAGCAGCAGGGAGAGGGATATACAGGAATGGAATAATCAGGGGACAGAGGGTGATGGGGAGGAGCAGCAGGGAGAGGGATATACAGGAATGGAATAATCAGGGGACAGAGGGTGATGGGGAGGAGCAGCAGGGAGAGGGATATACAGGAATGGAATAATCAGGGGACAGATGGTGATGGGGAGGAGCAGCAGGGAGAGGGATATACAGGAATGGAATAATCAGGGTACAGATGGTGATGGGGAGGAGCAGCAGGGAGAGGGATATACAGGAATGGAATAATCAGGGACAGATGGTGATGGGGAGGAGCAGCAGGGAGAGGGATATACAGGAATGGAATAATCAGGGGACAGATGGTGATGGGGAGGAGCAGCAGGGAGAGGGATATACAGGAATGGAATAATCAGGGTACAGATGGTGATGGGGAGGAGCAGCAGGGAGAGGGATATACAGGAATGGAATAATCAGGGACAGATGGTGATGGGGAGGAGCAGCAGGGAGAGCGATATACAGGAATGGAATAATCAGGGGACAGATGGTGATGGGGAGGAGCAGCAGGGAGAGGGATATACAGGAATGGAATAATCAGGGGACAGATGGTGATGGGGAGGAGCAGCAGGGAGAGGGATATACAGGAATGGAATAATCAGGGGACAGAGGGTGATGGGGAGGAGCAGCAGGGAGAGGGATATACAGGAATGGAATAATCAGGGACAGATGGTGATGGGGAGGAGCAGCAGGGAGAGGGATATACAGGAATGGAATAATCAGGGGACAGATGGTGATGGGGAGGAGCAGCAGGGAGAGGGATATACAGGAATGGAATAATCAGGGTACAGACGGTGATGGGGAGGAGCAGCAGGGAGAGGGATATACAGGAATGGAATAATCAGGGGACAGATGGTGATGGGGAGGAGCAGCAGGGAGAGGGATATACAGGAATGGAATAATCAGGGTACAGACGGTGATGGGGAGGAGCAGCAGGGAGAGGGATATACAGGAATGGAATAATCAGGGACAGAGGGTGATGGGGAGGAGCAGCAGGGAGAGGGATATACAGGAATGGAATAATCAGGGACAGATGGGGAGGAGCAGCAGGGAGAGGGATATACAGGAATGGAATAATCAGGGGACAGATGGTGATGGGATAAGAATGGAATAATGAGGGGGGGGGGGGGGGGAGGGAGGAGGAGAAGCAGGGGGAAGGGGCAGACAGGGGTGGTATAATAATGGGGAGGGGCAGACAGGATTGCTATAATGTATAATAATAGGGGGGGGCATCCAGCAGTGGGATAATAATGGGGGAGGGGCACACAGGGGTGGTATAATAATGGGGAGGGGCAGCAGGGGTATAATAATGGGGGAAGGGCAGCAGGGGTATAATAATGGGGGAGGGGCAGGGGTGGTATAATAATGGGGAGGGGCAGCAGGGGTATAATAATGGGGAGGGGCAGCAGGGGTATAATAATGGGGAAGGGGCAGACAGGGGTGGTATAATAATGGGGAGGGGCAGCCAGGATTGCTATAATGTATAATATTGGGGGAGGGGCAGCAGGGGTATAATAATGGGGGAAGGGCAGCAGGGGTATAATAATGGGGGAGGGGCAGCAGGGGTATAATAATGGGGGAGGGGCAGCAAGGGTATAATAATGGGGGAGGGGCAGGAGTGGTATAATAATGGGGGAGGGGCAGCCAGGATTGGTATAATAATGGGGGAGTGGGGAGGATTGTTATAGTAACACATGGAGGGGGGGCACCGGAGGGGACAGCAGGGAAGAGGTTAATACGTACTGCAGAGGAGCTGGAAAGTGTGCAGCAGAGTGACAGAGCTGGGGGCGGGTGATATACGAGGAGAGGGCGTGGCTAGCAGTGTGACAAACTATGGGGGCGGGGCAAGCAGGACGAGTCAGAGAGATAAACAAGACAGCACGAGTAAGGCGGGCCAGGAATAGAGTAGGGGGCGTGGCTGAGAGCCTAATGACATCAGCACGCAGAGCAGGGCCGGTGTAATGTCTGATTGCGCTGCCAGGAAGCTCCTCCCACACTGAGTAGCACGCATGCGCAGTGTGAAGGTAATGATGCTGCTGGAGGTACAATACTAAATATCTCGGCTCCCCCACCTCTTACACTCCCCACATTGTCCGGGTAGGGAGGGGACCCCGAGAACTACCTCTATGCCAAACTGCAGCCCCCGAGCCCCGCTGGTTCAGGAGATAGATTAGAGAAACCTCTCTTGGGAAATTTGGCATAGAGGTAGTTCTGGGGGTCCCCTCCCATCCCGGACAATGTGGGGAGTGTAAGAGGTGAGGGGAGCCGAGATATTTAGTATGTTACCATCAGCAGCATCATCTATAGGAAATGTGGCCGCACAGCCTCCTACTGCGCATGCGGGGCAGCACAAATCCACACGCAGTGCAATCAGACAACACCGGCAGCATCATTCTATAGGAAATGTGGCCGCACAGCCTCCTACTGCGCATGCGGGGCAGCACAAATCCACAGGCAGTGCAATCAGACAACACCGGCAGCATCATTCTATAGGAAATGTGGCCGCACAGGCTGCTACTGCGCATGCGGGGCAGCACAAATCCACACGCAGTGCAATCAGACAACACCGGCAGCATCATTCTATAGGAAATGTGGCCGCACAGCCTCCTACTGCGCATGCGGGGCAGCACAAATCCACACGCAGTGCAATCAGACAACACCGGCAGCATCATTCTATAGGAAATGTGGCCGCACAGCCTCCTACTGCGCATGCGGGGCAGCACAAATCCACACGCAGTGCAATCAGACAACACCGGCAGCATCATTCTATAGGAAATGTGGCCGCACAGCCTCCTACTGCGCATGCGGGGCAGCACAAATCCACACGCAGTGCAATCAGACAACACCGGCAGCATCATTCTATAGGAAATGTGGCCGCACAGCCTCCTACTGCGCATGCGGGGCAGCACAAATCCACACGCAGTGCAATCAGACAACACCGGCAGCATCATTCTATAGGAAATGTGGCCGCACAGGCTGCTACTGCGCATGCGGGGCAGCACAAATCCACACGCAGTGCAATCAGACAACACCGGCAGCATCATTCTATAGGAAATGTGGCCGCACAGGCTGCTACTGCGCATGCGGGGCAGCACAAATCCACACGCAGTGCAATCAGACAACACCGGCAGCATCATTCTATAGGAAATGTGGCCGCACAGCCTCCTACTGCGCATGCGGGGCAGCACAAATCCACACGCAGTGCAATCAGACAACACCGGCAGCATCATTCTATAGGAAATGTGGCCGCACAGGCTGCTACTGCGCATGCGGGGCAGCACAAATCCACACGCAGTGCAATCAGACAACACCGGCAGCATCATTCTATAGGAAATGTGGCCGCACAGGCTGCTACTGCGCATGCGGGGCAGCACAAATCCACACGCAGTGCAATCAGACAACACCGGCAGCATCATTCTATAGGAAATGTGGCCGCACAGGCTGCTACTGCGCATGCGGGGCAGCACAAATCCACACGCAGTGCAATCAGACAACACCGGCAGCATCATTCTATAGGAAATGTGGCCGCACAGCCTCCTACTGCGCATGCGGGGCAGCACAAATCCACACGCAGTGCAATCAGACAACACCGGCAGCATCATTCTATAGGAAATGTGGCCGCACAGCCTCCTACTGCGCATGCGGGGCAGCACAAATCCACACGCAGTGCAATCAGACAACACCGGCAGCATCATTCTATAGGAAATGTGGCCGCACAGCCTCCTACTGCGCATGCGGGGCAGCACAAATCCACACGCAGTGCAATCAGACAACACCGGCGTACTGTCAGATTGGGCAGCCCCGCATGCGCAGTAGGAGCCTGCGTCCCATTAAATTGTTCAGCCACGTTAAACGTCCTAAATATCTCCGTTTCCGCAGCAGGTACACTCCCGAAAATTTCAGGGGAGGGAGGGGACCCCCAGATCTAGCTCTGTGCCGAATTGCAGCCCCCGAGACCCGCTGGTTCCCGAGACTGATTGCAGCAAACCTATCTCGGGAACTAGCGGGTCTCGGGGGCTGCAATTCAGCACAGAGCTCCCCTGAAAATTTCGGGACTGTACGTGGTGCAGAAGCAGAGATATTTCAGGTAAATATTGTCTAACTTCCCACTGAGCATGCATGATACTCCGTGCGTAAGGGAGCTTCCGGGCTGCCCATTCTGACATTACACCTCCGGCCCCGGAACCAGCATGCACAATACTCGGTGCGTAAGGGAGCTTCCGGGCTGCCCATTCTGACATTACACCTCCGGCCCCGGAACCAGCATGCACAATACTCGGTGCGTAAGGGGGCTGCCCATTCTGACATTACACCTCCGGCCCCGGAACCAGCATGCGCGATACTCAGTGAGGAAGGCTGCTTCCGGGCTGCCCAATCTGACATTACACCTCCGGCCCCGGAACCAGCATGCATGATACTCAGTGAGGAAGGCTGCTTCCGGGCTGCCCAATCTGACATTACACCTCCGGCCCCGGAACCAGCATGCATGATACTCAGTGAGGAAGGCTGCTTCCGGGCTGCCCATTCTGACATTACACCTCCGGCCCCGGAACCAGCATGCACAATACTTGGTGCGTAAGGGAGCTTCCGGGCTGCCCATTCTGACATTACACCTCCGGCCCCGGAACCAGCATGCACAATACTCGGTGCGTAAGGGAGCTTCCGGGCTGCCCATTCTTTTTTTTCATCATAAAATTTTTTATTAAGGCTTAGAGTTTCATCATACAAATAGTTAAGCATTGTGTTGAAATGTTTTACATATTACAAGATAAGCGACATTGTTTACAATGTGTACCCCTTAACAGTCATTTACAAGACCTTATAGGTAGACAGTAAGACGTACAGCTTGAGCTGGATCTGACGAAACCAGGAGGTCTCTAGAGAGACCTTCGACAGATTAAGAGTTATTATCTTCACGTCAGGAGTTGAAAGTTTTATAATGTTCCAATGCGTCTTATGAATGAAACTGTTAGAAAGTAGTATAGACCTTAACGACCAGAGAACAAAAAAGAACAACAAAACTTAAATCTTAAAAATGAGATAACCAAAAAGTAGTATAGAGTTTAGGTACGATGTATATTGTAAGATAAGATCAGATAACATTGCTTACATTATATCTTACGATATGTTAGGCTAGGCCTTAATAGTGGGTCTATATAATGGGCCTATGGAATTAGTGCTGTTCTTATTATTCATGGGAATATGCGGAGCTCCATGTGTTGGGTAGAATGAAGTTTTCGTGTGGAAGGAAAAGGGCTTTCCTAATTTTCCCCTCCATAGTTATATTATTTCTAACCATAGCTATAAGGTGTGTTGTGTTAAAGTCATCTTGTGATTTCCAGTTGGTGGTAGTTAGGTATAGAGCGCTTAGTATGATATGGCAGATGGGTGGTTGTAGATGTTTAGGTAGTTTTTCGCAGTCTATTTGAAGGAGTGCTATTTGGGGGGTAAGTTTGAAGTTCGGTAGCAGGAAGATTCGGATCAAGGATTCTACTTCCGCCCATAGCTTAGATATTAACGGGCACTCCCAAAACATGTGGAAATATGTTCCTATATCCTTATTGCATTTCCAACATGTGGGTGGGGTTGTCTGGGAAAAGGAAGCTATTTTTCTTGGCGTTATATACCATCTATATAAAATTTTACGTGTCATTTCCCAGTGACTATTGCATTTAGATATGGCCGATATAACTCTGTGGGCACTGTTGAGTTGTTGAGGAGAGATAGTGCATTGCAGATCAGCTGACCATATTTTTGCATATTTATTAAGCGCATGCTGTGATTTTGATAGAAGCACTTTATACCATACTGATATTCCCCCTTTATAATATCCCTTGAAGTTAAGCATTGTGGCTACTGATGGGTGTAATGTGGGAGGGGAAATTTTATGCATTTTGATCAGATGAAAAACTCTGTGATAGGTAAACAGTTGTGTTTGAGGTACTCCGTATGTTTGAGCTAGATTCTGGAAGGATCTTATTTCATTCCCCGAAAATAAATCACTTATATCATTCAAACCCAATTTATCCCATACTGAGAGGTTGAGGTCATGGGAGAAAAGTTCAAGGGCTGATAATTTGGTTTTGATTGAAATAGAAGTTGAGGGGTCAGGAGGATGTTTAATGAAATGTTCCCAGGAGCGCAGTGTTGCCTGTATCGTGGGAAAGGGAGATTTGGGGGCTCTGGCGCCCATGTATATACTGAGGAGGAGGTCTTTAAGGTCACACCTTAATTCTGTACGTTCCAAAACTACCCATGCTTGTGCTGAGGAGGTTTTCCACCAGTGTCTGATCATGTCAAGATTAGAGGCATGATAATATGTCTCAATGCATGGTAAACCCATGCCCCCGGCTTTTTTTGCTAGTGTCATTATGTGAAAGGATGTCCTAATTCTCCTCCCACCCCAAATAAATGAGTTTATACATTTCTTGATATCAGTAAACCATTGAGATTGTATAGGTATTTGTAGTGTTCTAAATAAATACAGTATTTTGGGAAGTAGAAACATCTTGAATGCCGCTATGCGGCCGGACCAGGAGAGCCAATACTTGGATAAGGTCATACATTCTTGTTTGATTGAAGATAATAGTGGTACATGATTATATTTATATAGTTCCGTAGTAGACTTGGATAATTTAATTCCTAAATAGGACACTGCTCCCTCCGCCCAAGGGAACGTAAAGTTCTGTGAAAGGTAGGAATGGAGTTTTGGGTTAATGTTTAGTCCCAATACATATGACTTATGTTGGTTTAGTTTGTATAGTGATGCATTTGAAAAAGCTTGAAGTTCTTGTAGTAAGAATGGTAGGGATACTAATGGTTTGGATAAAATTAGAGCAACATCGTCTGCAAATAGACTTATGATGTGGGTGGAGTTTTTTATTGTTATTCCTGATATTTTAGGGTTTGAGCGAATTTTTTGGGCTAATGTCTCCATAATTAAAACAAATATTATGGGCGAGAGGGGGCATCCTTGGCGGGTGCCGTTGGAAATAGTAAAGGGTCTAGATAGGAACCCTGCTGCGTTAACTCGGGCGGAGGGAGCAGTGTATAGGGCCATTATGGCTGAGGTGATCATACCTGAGAACCCGAATTTGCCAAGTGTTGCTCTAAGGAAGTTCCAGTGAACTCTGTCGAAAGCCTTCTCAGCATCCAATGTAAGGAGCAGAGAAGGCTCCCGACAGAGCTCTATATGTTTCAATATATTGACCATGCGCCTTGTAGCATCTGCGGCCTGACGATGCTTGGTAAAGCCTACTTGATCTAAGGCCAGTAGAGAAGGTGTTACCTTCATTAATCTGTTCGCCAAGAGCTTGGCGTAGAGTTTCACATCTGAATTGAGTAATGATATGGGGCGGTAGTTACCCATGTCAGTTTGTTCTTTTCCTGGTTTTGGGATGACTGTTATATGAGCTTCTAGGTACTCTGCTGGGATTGAACCTGTCTTAGCAATATCGTTAAACAATTCCGTGAGAAAGGGTGAAATAATAGTTGAGAGGGACAAATAATATTCATTACTGAACCCGTCTGGGCCTGGGGCTTTATTATGTTTCAGTGATTTAATTGTGTTGATAATTTCTGGGGTGGAGAATGGGGTGTTTAGTTCATCTAGTTGGATAGGGGACAGTCGCGGTAGGTCTAGGGAGTTTAAGAAAGCAGAAATACTTTTCTCGGTTGGTTTTACATTGGAGCTGTCATTTGTTAGGTTGTAGAGTTTAGAATAATAGTCACAGAATAGATCTGCTATTTGTTTTGGGTTGGATATTGGATTTTTCGTTATTGGATGTGTTAACGAGTGTATTTTAGATTTGGTCTGTTTGTGTTTTAGTATATTGGCTAGATATTTCCCTGCCTTGTTGCTTTGAGAGTAGAAATTGTTTTTGGATTTCTGAAGCATGTGGAGGTAGCTGTCTTGTAACATTATTTTAAGTTCTTGTCTTAGGTAAAATAGTTCCCGCTCAATTTCTATGGTTGCAAATTTTTTGTGAGCCTTTTCTTTTTCCTTGATTTGTTCTAGTAGAATATCATATTTCCTTGATTTTTCTCTTTTAATAAAAGCTCCTTGCTTGATAAGGATGCCTCTAGCTACTGCTTTGTGAGCTGACCAAGTAGTTGTTAAGGGCATATTAGGGGAGTGATTAAGTTTAAAATATTCCTGTATTTCAACAGAGAGTTTATCCAGGAAGGATTTATTTGTTATAAGTGAATTATTCAGTCTCCAAAAGGATGGTTTGTTAGCTGTTAGGTGATCGTCCAGTGTGATGTGTACAGGCGCATGGTCAGACCACGTTTTCATACCAATAGATGTATTAAGGACTTTTTGTAATAGTATTTTGTCTGTTAGAAAGAAATCTATTCTGGAGTGAGTCTTGTGTACGTGAGAAAAGAACGAGAAATCTCTTTCTGAGGTGTGGAATATTCTCCAGGGGTCGTAGAGATCGTTCCATGCTAGTTGTTTGTCTATAAGAGTAATATTGTGGGGGGTTTTGGAAGAGGAGTCCATCCTAGATGGGCAAGAATTAAAGTCTCCTCCTAATAGGAGTCGTCCTTGTCGTACTGTTTCAATCTTAGAACATAATTTTTGTAGGAAAGATTTTTGAGAGGAATTGGGTCCGTATACGGCCACTAATGTTAATAGATCGTTATTAATTCGGCCGACAAAGATGATATATCTCCCATTGGGATCTGATGTGACAGACTGGGGTTCTACTGTAAGGTCCTTGTGGAAGGCCATTAGTACTCCTCTTTTTTTTTTTGAGAAATTGCTGTGGTATACTAATGGGAATGAATTATTTTTGCAAAGGTGAGTATCTTTCCCTATCAGGTGGGTTTCTTGAGCAAAAATAATATGTGTTGGGGATTTTTTGACCTCAGACCAGAATAGATGGCGTTTGTACAGGGAATTCAGGCCTCGAACGTTATACGAAGAAATGTTTAAAGGCATTTATAAATCAAATCGCTAGTGGGTTGCGTGTCAACTATAAAGTTAGAGTATTTATCTGCATAGGATGTTATCTGATAGTGTACCAGCTCTAAAGTAAAAAGCATAACTAACCAAATTAACTTTAACCTACAACAAAACATAATTCTGGTAAGTAGCATATACATAACATAGAAAATGAAAGAACTGATCTTGAAGAGTAGAAATATAGTATTCCTGTCTAAAGAACTTTGAAGCTTGTGTGCCATAGTTCAAGAAGCACACGCCAGTGTGGGGGAAAGAAAAAGATGACTCTGATATAATCCCAGAGTATAGGCCATTTAGTGCAGGCGTTATGGGTCTTCAGTTATGTTTCCCTTGTCGTTGCCATTCTTGGGGCAGTTTAGATCCTCCAGGTTGGGACGAGGATGAGGAGGGTAGATCTGGGATGGCGATGTTGAGTTGCCTAAAAAGTTTATATCCTGTCTCTGTGGAGGATATTGCATATTGCCTGTTTTTATAAGAGAAGAGCAGCTTTGTGGGGAACCCCCATTTGTATGGGAGTTGGAGATCTCTTAAAGCTTTAGTGAAGGGTTGTAGCTTCTTTCTATGTTGTAAAGTGTGGGCAGAGAGGTCTGCGTATAGGTGGATATTAGCGTATGGGTCAGGTAGAGAACCTGATTTGCGTACTGCTCCTAGTAGGTCTTCTTTCACCTGATAAAAGAGAAAGCGAGCAATGACATCCCTTGGGATTGAGTCGGCTAGGTGTTGTGGTTTGGGGAGCCGATGTGCCCGATCGATTGTGAGTTCTATGTCGGGAGTGTTAGGTAGAGCTGCTTTAGTGAGGGTTTGTAGGTACTTTTTCAAGTCAGATGTTTGAATCTTCTCTGGGATCCCCCTGAATTTTAAATTATTTCTTCTATTGCGATCCTCCATGTCTGCTGCCTTTGCTTTCAACCATGCAATATCAGTGGATTGTGCAGCTGAGGAGTCCACCATTGCATTATGTTCTTGAATTACATCAGATAATGCTTCCTCAGTATGGCTGACCCTGTTTCCCAGGTCAGATATTTCAGATTGCAGGTTGTTGGTTATGTTGGATATGTCTATTAGAAGGGAAGCCCTGAAGGACATCAGAATGTCCTTAATGAACGTTTGTGAGGCTGGTGTGTCTGCCGCCGGGAAGGCCTCCATAGAGAGTGACAGGGGGGAGATCGTCAGGGGGGTAGGGGAAGAGCTTACCCTCTCCTCTGTAGATTCTCTCCGGGCTCTCGATTTTGCTGGGCTGTCTGATGGGGAGGAATCTTTTGGAGTCTCGCCGCCCTGGAAGGTGGTTGTATCCCCGCTGTGCGGATCGTCAGTGTGCGGCTGTGTTGTGGGCGCACCGGCGCCATCTTGGGACAGCGTGGAGCGGCGGTTTCCTCGGGCCTGGAAGAAGTCTGTGACTTTCTTCGGTGGCGCCGCGTTTTTCTTCCTCTTGTTTGAGGTGTTGGTCTCCATGCTGTTGTCCTCTTCCATCCTGGGGCACAGATGTCGCTGGGGAATGTCGGTGAGAGCCGCTTTGACCTGCACTAAAGCGGGAGCACTCTCACAGCACGTCCGTTCTCCTCGCTGCGTAGGCCACGCCCCCCCGGGCTGCCCATTCTGACATTACACCTCCGGCCCCGGAACCAGCATGCACAATACTCGGTGCGTAAGGGAGCTTCCGGGCTGCCCATTCTGACATTACACCTCCGGCCCCGGAACCAGCATGCACAATACTCGGTGCGTAAGGGAGCTTCCGGGCTGCCCAATCTGACATTACACCTCCGGCCCCGGAACCAGCATGCATGATACTCAGTGAGGAAGGCTGCTTCCGGGCTGCCCATTCTGACATTACACCTCCGGCCCCGGAACCAGCATGCATGATACTCAGTGAGGAAGGCTGCTTCCGGGCTGCCCATTCTGACATTACACCTCCAGCCCCGGAACCAGCATGCATGATACTCAATGAGGAAGGCTGCTTCCGGGCTGCCCAATCTGACATTACACCTCCGGCCCCGGAACCAGCATGCACAATACTTGGTGCGTAAGGGAGCTTCCGGGCTGCCCATTCTGACATTACACCTCCGGCCCCGGAACCAGCATGCACAATACTCGGTGCGTAAGGGAGCTTCCGGGCTGCCCATTCTGACATTACACCTCCGGCCCCGGAACCAGCTTGCACAATACTCGGTGCGTAAGGGAGCTTCCGGGCTGCCCATTCTGACATTACACCTCCAGCCCCGGAACCAGCATGCATGATACTCAGTGAGGAAGGCTGCTTCCGGGCTGCCCAATCTGACATTACACCTCCAGCCCCGGAACCAGCATGCATGATACTCAGTGAGGAAGGCTGCTTCCGGGCTGCCCATTCTGACATTACACCCCCGGCCCCGGAACCAGCATGCATGATACTCAGTGAGGAAGGCTGCTTCCGGGCTGCCCAATCTGACATTACACCTCCGGCCCCGGAACCAGCATGCATGATACTCAGTGAGGAAGGCTGCTTCCGGGCTGCCCATTCTGACATTACACCTCCGGCCCCGGAACCAGCATGCATGATACTCAGTGAGGAAGGCTGCTTCCGGGCTGCCCATTCTGACATTACACCTCCGGCCCCGGAACCAGCATGCATGATACTCAGTGAGGAAGGCTGCTTCCGGGCTGCCCAATCTGACATTACACCTCCGGCCCCGGAACCAGCATGCATGATACTCAGTGAGGAAGGCTGCTTCCGGGCTGCCCATTCTGACATTACACCTCCGGCCCCAGAACCAGCATGCATGATACTCAGTGAGGAAGGCTGCTTCCGGGCTGCCCAATCAGACATTACACCTCCAGCCCCTGAACCAGCATGCATAATACTCAGTGAGGAAGGCTGCTTCCGGGCTGCCCAATCTGACATTACACCTCCGGCCCCGGAACCAGCATGCATGATACTCAGTGAGGAAGGCTGCTTCCGGGCTGCCCATTCTGACATTACACCTCCGGCCCCGGAACCAGCATGCACAATACTCGGTGCGTAAGGGAGCTTCCGGGCTGCCCATTCTGACATTACACCTCCGGCCCCGGAACCAGCATGCACAATACTCGGTGCGTAAGGGAGCTTCCGGGCTGCCCATTCTGACATTACACCTCCGGCCCCGGAACCAGCATGCACGATACTCGGTGCGTAAGGGAGCTTCCGGGCTGCCCATTCTGACATTACACCTCCGGCCCCGGAACCAGCATGCACGATACTCAGTGAGGAAGGCTGCTTCCGGGCTGCCCAATCTGACATTACACCTCCAGCCCCTGAACCAGCATGCACGATACTCAGTGAGGAAGGCTGCTTCCGGGCTGCCCATTCTGACATTACACCTCCAGCCCCGGAACCAGCATGCATGATACTCAGTGAGGAAGGCTGCTTCCGGGCTGCCCATTCTGACATTACACCTCCAGCCCCGGAACCAGCATGCATGATACTCAGTGAGGAAGGCTGCTTCCGGGCTGCCCAATCTGACATTACACCTCCAGCCCCGGAACCAGCATGCATGATACTCAGTGAGGAAGGCTGCTTCCGGGCTGCCCAATCTGACATTACACCTCCAGCCCCGGAACCAGCATGCATGATACTCAGTGAGGAAGGCTGCTTCCGGGCTGCCCAATCTGACATTACACCTCCGGCCCCGGAACCAGCATGCATGATACTCAGTGAGGAAGGCTGCTTCCGGGCTGCCCAATCTGACATTACACCTCCAGCCCCGGAACCAGCATGCATGATACTCAGTGAGGAAGGCTGCTTCCGGGCTGCCCAATCTGACATTACACCTCCGGCCCCGGAACCAGCATGCATGATACTCAGTGAGGAAGGCTGCTTCCGGGCTGCCCAATCTGACATTACTCCTCCAGCCCCGGAACCAGCATGCATAATACTCAGTGAGGAAGGCTGCTTCCGGGCTGCCCATTCTGACATTACTCCTCCAGCCCCGGAACCAGCATGCATGATACTCAGTGAGGAAGGCTGCTTCCGGGCTGCCCAATCTGACATTACACCTCCGGCCCCGGAACCAGCATGCATGATACTCAGTGAGGAAGGCTGCTTCCGGGCTGCCCAATCTGACATTACACCTCCAGCCCCGGAACCAGCATGCATGATACTCAGTGAGGAAGGCTGCTTCCGGGCTGCCCAATCTGACATTACACCTCCAGCCCCGGAACCAGCATGCATGATACTCAGTGAGGAAGGCTGCTTCCGGGCTGCCCATTCTGACATTACACCTCCAGCCCCGGAACCAGCATGCATGATACTCAGTGAGGAAGGCTGCTTCCGGGCTGCCCAATCTGACATTACTCCGTGGCAGTGAAGTAGGCTGACGTGCGTGACGTGGCTATGTTTAGAGAAGCTTAGCAGGAGGTGTGGCTGCGCTGCAGAGGGCGGAGCAAGGAGGGACACATGGCAGTAGGGGCGTGCTTACGGGGAGGGGGCGGAGCTGTAGAAGTGTGACAGGGCAGAATTCTGAGTGGGAGGGGCGGAGCTCTATAGTGAGTGATAGCGGCGGGGGCGGGGCAGAGTGGCGACACGGCAGGAGGGGGCGGGGCCGCGCGGTGAGTGACAGCGGCAGGGGGCGGGCCCGCGTGGAACATATGGAATGTTGGAGCACGTGGAGCGGAGCGCTGAGCGGTTACATTGTATCCCAGGCTGTGCTGCTCTCCCTGCAGCCGCCGCCTCCCGCTTCCCCCCCCCCGGGCAGCGTGCTGCACCCCCCCTCCCCCATCACTGCCGCCTCCCCTCCCCCCCTGACATCCATGCTCCCCCCCCCCGCACCTCTCTCCCTCCCCGCTGCTCCGCTCACCTGTCACCGCCCGATCACCCTCCTCCACCACTACCGACCAGCCGCTGCTGCTGCTGCCTCCTCCTGCCGGACGTGACGTCACCCACCCCCCACAGGCCACGCCCCCTCCGGACCAACACACTCACACATGGCTCCGGTTACAGCTCTGACACTGACATGGGTCTGCCTCTCATACATGTCTCCACAGCCCCGGAACAAGCATGCAGCACATCAGCTGCTCTGACACAAGTGTGACTACATTAGCTGCATGCTTGTTTCTGCTGTGTGATTCAGACACTACAGCAGCCAGAGAGATCAGCAGGACTGCCAGGCAACTGGTATTGTCTAACAGGAAATAAATATGGCAGCCTCCATATACTTAACACTACAGTTGTCCCTTTAAAGTGTACCGAAAATGAAATAAAATAATGATGTATGCATATCTGGGGCTTCCTCCAGGCTTATTGCACCCCCCGCCATCCACTTTCGCCCTCCGGTTCATCTGTAACAGGTCCCTGGACAGTCCTCCAGTCAGTGCAGTCCAGCCGCACACTCCCCCGTAGCTCGCCTCTCCCACCCCCAGGAAGCATACTGTGCACCCCATCCCCTGTAGCACCCCATCCCCTGTAGCTCCCCCTCCCCCCCCCCCCCCCCTGGAGCGTACTGTGCTGGTACAGAAGCTGCAGGCAGCGGAGGACAGAGGTGTGGGAGCGATCCAGGCGGATGGGGCTGGAGGAAGTGACGGGACCCACTGCAGGAGCTGCAGGCAGAGGAGGACGGCGGTGTGGGAGCGATTGGAGGGGCTGGAGGAAGTGACGGGACCCGGTGCAGGTGCTGCAGGCAGCAGAGGACAGAGGTGTGGGAGCGATACGGGCGGATGGGGCTGGAGGAAGTGACGGGACCGGTGCAGAAGCTGCAGAAAGCGGAGGACAGCGGTGTGGGAGCGATACGGGCGGATGGGGCTGGAGGAAGTGACGGGACCCGGTGCAGGAGCTGCAGGCAGAGGAGGACGGCGGTGTGGGAGCGATTGGAGGGGCTGGAGGAAGTGACGGAACCGGTGCAGGAGCTTCAGGCAGCGGAGTACAGGCGGTGTGGGACCAATCGGAGGGGAGGGGCTGGAGGAAGTGACGGGACCGGTGCAGAAGCTGTAGGCAGCAGAGGACAGAGGTGTGGGAGCGATACGGGCGGATGGGGCTGGAGGAAGTGACGGGACCCGGTGCAGGAGCTGCAGGCAGTGGAGTAAAGGCGGCGTGGGAGCAATCGGAGGGGAGGGGCTGGAGGAAGTGACGGGACCGGTGCAGAAGCTGCAGGCAGAGGAGAACGGCGGTGGGGGAGCTATCCAGGCGGATGGGGCTGGAGGAAGTTACGGGACCCGGTGCAGAAGCTGCAGGCAGCGGAGTAAAGGCGGCGTGGGAGCAATCGGAGGGGAGGGGCTGGAGGAAGTGACGGGACCGGTGCAGAAGCTGCAGGCAGAGGAGAACGGCGGTGGGGGAGCTATCCAGGCGGATGGGGCTGGAGGAAGTTACGGGACCCGGTGCAGAAGCTGCAGGCAGCGGAGGACAGCGGCGTGGGAGCGATCCAGGCGGATGTGGCTGGAGGAAGTGACGGGACCCGGTGCAGAAGCTGCAGGCAGCGGAGGACGGCGGTGTGGGAGCGATCGGAGGGGGCTGGAGGAAGTGACGGGACCCGGTGCAGAAGCTGCAGGCAGCGGAGGACAGCGGCGTGGGAGCGATCCAGGCGGATGGGGCTGGAGGAAGTGACGGGACCCGGTGCAGGAGCTTCAGGCAGTGGAGTAAAGGCGGCGTGGGAGCAATCGGAGGGGAGGGGAGGGGCTGGAGGAAGTGACGGGACCGGTGCAGAAGCTGCAGGCAGAGGAGAACAGCGGTGGGGGAGCGATCCAGGCGGATGGGGCTGGAGGAAGTGACGGGACCCGGTGCAGAAGCTGCAGGCAGCGGAGGACAGCGGCGTGGGAGCGATCCAGGCGGATGGGGCTGGAGGAAGTGACGGGACCCGGTGCAGGAGCTGCAGGCAGTGGAGTACAGGCGGCGTGGGAGTGATCGGAGGGGAGGGGGCTGGAGGAAGTGACGGGACCCGGTGCAGAAGCTGCAGGCAGCGGAGGACAGCGGCGTGGGAGTGATCCAGGCGGATGTGGCTGGAGGAAGTGACGGGACCCGGTGCAGAAGCTGCAGGCAGTGGAGGACAGCGGCGTGGGAGCGATCGGAGGGGCTGGAGGAAGTGACGGGACCCGGTGCAGAAGCTGCAGGCAGCGGAGTACAGGCGGTGTGTGAACGATACGGGCGGATGGGGCTGGAGGAAGTGATGGGACCCGGTGCAGAAGCTGCAGGCAGCGGAGTACAGGCGGTGTGGGAACGATACGGGCGGATGGGGCTGGAGCAAGTGACGGGACCCGGTGCAGGAGCTGCAGGCAGTGGAGTACAGGCGGCGTGGGAGCAATCAGAGGGGACGGGGCTGGAGGAAGTGATGGAACCCGGTGCAGAAGCTGCAGGCAGTGGAGTACAGGCGGCATGGGAGCGATCCAGGTGGATGGGGCTGGAGGAAGTGACAGGACCTGGTGCAGGAGCTGCAGGCAGCGGAGGATGGTGGTGTGGGAGCGATCGGAGGGGAGGGGGCTGCAGGAAGTGACGGGACCCGGTGCAGGAGCTGCAGGCAGTGGAGTACAGGCGGCGTGGGAGTGATCGGAGGGGAGGGGCTGGAGGAAGTGACGGGACCGGTGCAGAAGCTGCAGGCAGAGGAGAACGGCGGTGGGGGAGCTATCCAGGCGGATGGGGCTGGAGGAAGTGACGGGACCGGTGCAGAAGCTGCAGAAAGCGGAGGACAGCGGTGTGGGAGCGATACGGGCGGATGGGGCTGGAGGAAGTGACGGGACCCGGTGCAGGAGCTGCAGGCAGAGGAGGACGGCGGTGTGGGAGCGATTGGAGGGGCTGGAGGAAGTGACGGAACCGGTGCAGGAGCTTCAGGCAGTGGAGTACAGGCGGTGTGGGACCAATCGGAGGGGAGGGGCTGGAGGAAGTGACGGGACCGGTGCAGAAGCTGTAGGCAGCAGAGGACAGAGGTGTGGGAGCGATACGGGCGGATGGGGCTGGAGGAAGTGACGGGACCCGGTGCAGGAGCTGCAGGCAGTGGAGTAAAGGCGGCGTGGGAGCAATCGGAGGGGAGGGGCTGGAGGAAGTGCCGGGACCGGTGCAGAAGCTGCAGGCAGAGGAGAACGGCGGTGGGGGAGCTATCCAGGCGGATGGGGCTGGAGGAAGTTACGGGACCCGGTGCAGAAGCTGCAGGCAGCGGAGTAAAGGCGGCGTGGGAGCAATCGGAGGGGAGGGGCTGGAGGAAGTGACGGGACCGGTGCAGAAGCTGCAGGCAGAGGAGAACGGCGGTGGGGGAGCTATCCAGGCGGATGGGGCTGGAGGAAGTTACGGGACCCGGTGCAGAAGCTGCAGGCAGCGGAGGACAGCGGCGTGGGAGCGATCCAGGCGGATGTGGCTGGAGGAAGTGACGGGACCCGGTGCAGAAGCTGCAGGCAGCGGAGGACGGCGGTGTGGGAGCGATCGGAGGGGGCTGGAGGAAGTGACGGGACCCGGTGCAGAAGCTGCAGGCAGCGGAGGACAGCGGCGTGGGAGCGATCCAGGCGGATGGGGCTGGAGGAAGTGACGGGACCCGGTGCAGGAGCTTCAGGCAGTGGAGTAAAGGCGGCGTGGGAGCAATCGGAGGGGAGGGGAGGGGCTGGAGGAAGTGACGGGACCGGTGCAGAAGCTGCAGGCAGAGGAGAACAGCGGTGGGGGAGCGATCCAGGCGGATGGGGCTGGAGGAAGTGACGGGACCCGGTGCAGAAGCTGCAGGCAGCGGAGGACAGCGGCGTGGGAGCGATCCAGGCGGATGGGGCTGGAGGAAGTGACGGGACCCGGTGCAGGAGCTGCAGGCAGTGGAGTACAGGCGGCGTGGGAGTGATCGGAGGGGAGGGGCTGGAGGAAGTGACGGGACCCGGTGCAGAAGCTGCAGGCAGCGGAGGACAGCGGCGTGGGAGTGATCCAGGCGGATGTGGCTGGAGGAAGTGACGGGACCCGGTGCAGAAGCTGCAGGCAGTGGAGGACAGCGGCGTGGGAGCGATCGGAGGGGCTGGAGGAAGTGACGGGACCCGGTGCAGAAGCTGCAGGCAGCGGAGTACAGGCGGTGTGTGAACGATACGGGCGGATGGGGCTGGAGGAAGTGATGGGACCCGGTGCAGAAGCTGCAGGCAGCGGAGTACAGGCGGTGTGGGAACGATACGGGCGGATGGGGCTGGAGCAAGTGACGGGACCCGGTGCAGGAGCTGCAGGCAGTGGAGTACAGGCGGCGTGGGAGCAATCAGAGGGGACGGGGCTGGAGGAAGTGATGGAACCCGGTGCAGAAGCTGCAGGCAGTGGAGTACAGGCGGCATGGGAGCGATCCAGGTGGATGGGGCTGGAGGAAGTGACAGGACCTGGTGCAGGAGCTGCAGGCAGCGGAGGATGGTGGTGTGGGAGCGATCGGAGGGGAGGGGGCTGCAGGAAGTGACGGGACCCGGTGCAGGAGCTGCAGGCAGTGGAGTACAGGCGGCGTGGGAGTGATCGGAGGGGAGGGGCTGGAGGAAGTGACGGGACCGGTGCAGAAGCTGCAGGCAGAGGAGAACGGCGGTGGGGGAGCTATCCAGGCGGATGGGGCTGGAGGAAGTGACGGGACCGGTGCAGAAGCTGCAGAAAGCGGAGGACAGCGGTGTGGGAGCGATACGGGCGGATGGGGCTGGAGGAAGTGACGGGACCCGGTGCAGGAGCTGCAGGCAGAGGAGGACGGCGGTGTGGGAGCGATTGGAGGGGCTGGAGGAAGTGACGGAACCGGTGCAGGAGCTTCAGGCAGCGGAGTACAGGCGGTGTGGGACCAATCGGAGGGGAGGGGCTGGAGGAAGTGACGGGACCGGTGCAGAAGCTGTAGGCAGCAGAGGACAGAGGTGTGGGAGCGATACGGGCGGATGGGGCTGGAGGAAGTGACGGGACCCGGTGCAGGAGCTGCAGGCAGTGGAGTAAAGGCGGCGTGGGAGCAATCGGAGGGGAGGGGCTGGAGGAAGTGCCGGGACCGGTGCAGAAGCTGCAGGCAGAGGAGAACGGCGGTGGGGGAGCTATCCAGGCGGATGGGGCTGGAGGAAGTTACGGGACCCGGTGCAGAAGCTGCAGGCAGCGGAGTAAAGGCGGCGTGGGAGCAATCGGAGGGGAGGGGCTGGAGGAAGTGACGGGACCGGTGCAGAAGCTGCAGGCAGAGGAGAACGGCGGTGGGGGAGCTATCCAGGCGGATGGGGCTGGAGGAAGTTACGGGACCCGGTGCAGAAGCTGCAGGCAGCGGAGTAAAGGCGGCGTGGGAGCAATCGGAGGGGAGGGGCTGGAGGAAGTGACGGGACCGGTGCAGAAGCTGCAGGCAGAGGAGAACGGCGGTGGGGGAGCTATCCAGGCGGATGGGGCTGGAGGAAGTTACGGGACCCGGTGCAGAAGCTGCAGGCAGCGGAGGACAGCGGCGTGGGAGCGATCCAGGCGGATGTGGCTGGAGGAAGTGACGGGACCCGGTGCAGAAGCTGCAGGCAGCGGAGGACGGCGGTGTGGGAGCGATCGGAGGGGGCTGGAGGAAGTGACGGGACCCGGTGCAGAAGCTGCAGGCAGCGGAGGACAGCGGCGTGGGAGCGATCCAGGCGGATGGGGCTGGAGGAAGTGACGGGACCCGGTGCAGGAGCTTCAGGCAGTGGAGTAAAGGCGGCGTGGGAGCAATCGGAGGGGAGGGGAGGGGCTGGAGGAAGTGACGGGACCGGTGCAGAAGCTGCAGGCAGAGGAGAACAGCGGTGGGGGAGCGATCCAGGCGGATGGGGCTGGAGGAAGTGACGGGACCCGGTGCAGAAGCTGCAGGCAGCGGAGGACAGCGGCGTGGGAGCGATCCAGGCGGATGGGGCTGGAGGAAGTGACGGGACCCGGTGCAGGAGCTGCAGGCAGTGGAGTACAGGCGGCGTGGGAGTGATCGGAGGGGAGGGGGCTGGAGGAAGTGACGGGACCCGGTGCAGAAGCTGCAGGCAGCGGAGGACAGCGGCGTGGGAGTGATCCAGGCGGATGTGGCTGGAGGAAGTGACGGGACCCGGTGCAGAAGCTGCAGGCAGTGGAGGACAGCGGCGTGGGAGCGATCGGAGGGGCTGGAGGAAGTGACGGGACCCGGTGCAGAAGCTGCAGGCAGCGGAGTACAGGCGGTGTGTGAACGATACGGGCGGATGGGGCTGGAGGAAGTGATGGGACCCGGTGCAGAAGCTGCAGGCAGCGGAGTACAGGCGGTGTGGGAACGATACGGGCGGATGGGGCTGGAGCAAGTGACGGGACCCGGTGCAGGAGCTGCAGGCAGTGGAGTACAGGCGGCGTGGGAGCAATCAGAGGGGACGGGGCTGGAGGAAGTGATGGAACCCGGTGCAGAAGCTGCAGGCAGTGGAGTACAGGCGGCATGGGAGCGATCCAGGTGGATGGGGCTGGAGGAAGTGACAGGACCTGGTGCAGGAGCTGCAGGCAGCGGAGGATGGTGGTGTGGGAGCGATCGGAGGGGAGGGGGCTGCAGGAAGTGACGGGACCCGGTGCAGGAGCTGCAGGCAGTGGAGTACAGGCGGCGTGGGAGTGATCGGAGGGGAGGGGCTGGAGGAAGTGACGGGACCGGTGCAGAAGCTGCAGGCAGAGGAGAACGGCGGTGGGGGAGCTATCCAGGCGGATGGGGCTGGAGGAAGTGACGGGACCGGTGCAGAAGCTGCAGAAAGCGGAGGACAGCGGTGTGGGAGCGATACGGGCGGATGGGGCTGGAGGAAGTGACGGGACCCGGTGCAGGAGCTGCAGGCAGAGGAGGACGGCGGTGTGGGAGCGATTGGAGGGGCTGGAGGAAGTGACGGAACCGGTGCAGGAGCTTCAGGCAGCGGAGTACAGGCGGTGTGGGACCAATCGGAGGGGAGGGGCTGGAGGAAGTGACGGGACCGGTGCAGAAGCTGTAGGCAGCAGAGGACAGAGGTGTGGGAGCGATACGGGCGGATGGGGCTGGAGGAAGTGACGGGACCCGGTGCAGGAGCTGCAGGCAGTGGAGTAAAGGCGGCGTGGGAGCAATCGGAGGGGAGGGGCTGGAGGAAGTGCCGGGACCGGTGCAGAAGCTGCAGGCAGAGGAGAACGGCGGTGGGGGAGCTATCCAGGCGGATGGGGCTGGAGGAAGTTACGGGACCCGGTGCAGAAGCTGCAGGCAGCGGAGTAAAGGCGGCGTGGGAGCAATCGGAGGGGAGGGGCTGGAGGAAGTGACGGGACCGGTGCAGAAGCTGCAGGCAGAGGAGAACGGCGGTGGGGGAGCTATCCAGGCGGATGGGGCTGGAGGAAGTTACGGGACCCGGTGCAGAAGCTGCAGGCAGCGGAGGACAGCGGCGTGGGAGCGATCCAGGCGGATGTGGCTGGAGGAAGTGACGGGACCCGGTGCAGAAGCTGCAGGCAGCGGAGGACGGCGGTGTGGGAGCGATCGGAGGGGGCTGGAGGAAGTGACGGGACCCGGTGCAGAAGCTGCAGGCAGCGGAGGACAGCGGCGTGGGAGCGATCCAGGCGGATGGGGCTGGAGGAAGTGACGGGACCCGGTGCAGGAGCTTCAGGCAGTGGAGTAAAGGCGGCGTGGGAGCAATCGGAGGGGAGGGGAGGGGCTGGAGGAAGTGACGGGACCGGTGCAGAAGCTGCAGGCAGAGGAGAACAGCGGTGGGGGAGCGATCCAGGCGGATGGGGCTGGAGGAAGTGACGGGACCCGGTGCAGAAGCTGCAGGCAGCGGAGGACAGCGGCGTGGGAGCGATCCAGGCGGATGGGGCTGGAGGAAGTGACGGGACCCGGTGCAGGAGCTGCAGGCAGTGGAGTACAGGCGGCGTGGGAGTGATCGGAGGGGAGGGGCTGGAGGAAGTGACGGGACCCGGTGCAGAAGCTGCAGGCAGCGGAGGACAGCGGCGTGGGAGTGATCCAGGCGGATGTGGCTGGAGGAAGTGACGGGACCCGGTGCAGAAGCTGCAGGCAGTGGAGGACAGCGGCGTGGGAGCGATCGGAGGGGCTGGAGGAAGTGACGGGACCCGGTGCAGAAGCTGCAGGCAGCGGAGTACAGGCGGTGTGTGAACGATACGGGCGGATGGGGCTGGAGGAAGTGATGGGACCCGGTGCAGAAGCTGCAGGCAGCGGAGTACAGGCGGTGTGGGAACGATACGGGCGGATGGGGCTGGAGCAAGTGACGGGACCCGGTGCAGGAGCTGCAGGCAGTGGAGTACAGGCGGCGTGGGAGCAATCAGAGGGGACGGGGCTGGAGGAAGTGATGGAACCCGGTGCAGAAGCTGCAGGCAGTGGAGTACAGGCGGCATGGGAGCGATCCAGGTGGATGGGGCTGGAGGAAGTGACAGGACCTGGTGCAGGAGCTGCAGGCAGCGGAGGATGGTGGTGTGGGAGCGATCGGAGGGGAGGGGGCTGCAGGAAGTGACGGGACCCGGTGCAGGAGCTGCAGGCAGTGGAGTACAGGCGGCGTGGGAGTGATCGGAGGGGAGGGGCTGGAGGAAGTGACGGGACCGGTGCAGAAGCTGCAGGCAGAGGAGAACGGCGGTGGGGGAGCTATCCAGGCGGATGGGGCTGGAGGAAGTGACGGGACCGGTGCAGAAGCTGCAGAAAGCGGAGGACAGCGGTGTGGGAGCGATACGGGCGGATGGGGCTGGAGGAAGTGACGGGACCCGGTGCAGGAGCTGCAGGCAGAGGAGGACGGCGGTGTGGGAGCGATTGGAGGGGCTGGAGGAAGTGACGGAACCGGTGCAGGAGCTTCAGGCAGCGGAGTACAGGCGGTGTGGGACCAATCGGAGGGGAGGGGCTGGAGGAAGTGACGGGACCGGTGCAGAAGCTGTAGGCAGCAGAGGACAGAGGTGTGGGAGCGATACGGGCGGATGGGGCTGGAGGAAGTGACGGGACCCGGTGCAGGAGCTGCAGGCAGTGGAGTAAAGGCGGCGTGGGAGCAATCGGAGGGGAGGGGCTGGAGGAAGTGCCGGGACCGGTGCAGAAGCTGCAGGCAGAGGAGAACGGCGGTGGGGGAGCTATCCAGGCGGATGGGGCTGGAGGAAGTTACGGGACCCGGTGCAGAAGCTGCAGGCAGCGGAGTAAAGGCGGCGTGGGAGCAATCGGAGGGGAGGGGCTGGAGGAAGTGACGGGACCGGTGCAGAAGCTGCAGGCAGAGGAGAACGGCGGTGGGGGAGCTATCCAGGCGGATGGGGCTGGAGGAAGTTACGGGACCCGGTGCAGAAGCTGCAGGCAGCGGAGTAAAGGCGGCGTGGGAGCAATCGGAGGGGAGGGGCTGGAGGAAGTGACGGGACCGGTGCAGAAGCTGCAGGCAGAGGAGAACGGCGGTGGGGGAGCTATCCAGGCGGATGGGGCTGGAGGAAGTTACGGGACCCGGTGCAGAAGCTGCAGGCAGCGGAGGACAGCGGCGTGGGAGCGATCCAGGCGGATGTGGCTGGAGGAAGTGACGGGACCCGGTGCAGAAGCTGCAGGCAGCGGAGGACGGCGGTGTGGGAGCGATCGGAGGGGGCTGGAGGAAGTGACGGGACCCGGTGCAGAAGCTGCAGGCAGCGGAGGACAGCGGCGTGGGAGCGATCCAGGCGGATGGGGCTGGAGGAAGTGACGGGACCCGGTGCAGGAGCTTCAGGCAGTGGAGTAAAGGCGGCGTGGGAGCAATCGGAGGGGAGGGGAGGGGCTGGAGGAAGTGACGGGACCGGTGCAGAAGCTGCAGGCAGAGGAGAACAGCGGTGGGGGAGCGATCCAGGCGGATGGGGCTGGAGGAAGTGACGGGACCCGGTGCAGAAGCTGCAGGCAGCGGAGGACAGCGGCGTGGGAGCGATCCAGGCGGATGGGGCTGGAGGAAGTGACGGGACCCGGTGCAGGAGCTGCAGGCAGTGGAGTACAGGCGGCGTGGGAGTGATCGGAGGGGAGGGGGCTGGAGGAAGTGACGGGACCCGGTGCAGAAGCTGCAGGCAGCGGAGGACAGCGGCGTGGGAGTGATCCAGGCGGATGTGGCTGGAGGAAGTGACGGGACCCGGTGCAGAAGCTGCAGGCAGTGGAGGACAGCGGCGTGGGAGCGATCGGAGGGGCTGGAGGAAGTGACGGGACCCGGTGCAGAAGCTGCAGGCAGCGGAGTACAGGCGGTGTGTGAACGATACGGGCGGATGGGGCTGGAGGAAGTGATGGGACCCGGTGCAGAAGCTGCAGGCAGCGGAGTACAGGCGGTGTGGGAACGATACGGGCGGATGGGGCTGGAGCAAGTGACGGGACCCGGTGCAGGAGCTGCAGGCAGTGGAGTACAGGCGGCGTGGGAGCAATCAGAGGGGACGGGGCTGGAGGAAGTGATGGAACCCGGTGCAGAAGCTGCAGGCAGTGGAGTACAGGCGGCATGGGAGCGATCCAGGTGGATGGGGCTGGAGGAAGTGACAGGACCTGGTGCAGGAGCTGCAGGCAGCGGAGGATGGTGGTGTGGGAGCGATCGGAGGGGAGGGGGCTGCAGGAAGTGACGGGACCCGGTGCAGGAGCTGCAGGCAGTGGAGTACAGGCGGCGTGGGAGTGATCGGAGGGGAGGGGCTGGAGGAAGTGACGGGACCGGTGCAGAAGCTGCAGGCAGAGGAGAACGGCGGTGGGGGAGCTATCCAGGCGGATGGGGCTGGAGGAAGTGACGGGACCGGTGCAGAAGCTGCAGAAAGCGGAGGACAGCGGTGTGGGAGCGATACGGGCGGATGGGGCTGGAGGAAGTGACGGGACCCGGTGCAGGAGCTGCAGGCAGAGGAGGACGGCGGTGTGGGAGCGATTGGAGGGGCTGGAGGAAGTGACGGAACCGGTGCAGGAGCTTCAGGCAGCGGAGTACAGGCGGTGTGGGACCAATCGGAGGGGAGGGGCTGGAGGAAGTGACGGGACCGGTGCAGAAGCTGTAGGCAGCAGAGGACAGAGGTGTGGGAGCGATACGGGCGGATGGGGCTGGAGGAAGTGACGGGACCCGGTGCAGGAGCTGCAGGCAGTGGAGTAAAGGCGGCGTGGGAGCAATCGGAGGGGAGGGGCTGGAGGAAGTGCCGGGACCGGTGCAGAAGCTGCAGGCAGAGGAGAACGGCGGTGGGGGAGCTATCCAGGCGGATGGGGCTGGAGGAAGTTACGGGACCCGGTGCAGAAGCTGCAGGCAGCGGAGTAAAGGCGGCGTGGGAGCAATCGGAGGGGAGGGGCTGGAGGAAGTGACGGGACCGGTGCAGAAGCTGCAGGCAGAGGAGAACGGCGGTGGGGGAGCTATCCAGGCGGATGGGGCTGGAGGAAGTTACGGGACCCGGTGCAGAAGCTGCAGGCAGCGGAGGACAGCGGCGTGGGAGCGATCCAGGCGGATGTGGCTGGAGGAAGTGACGGGACCCGGTGCAGAAGCTGCAGGCAGCGGAGGACGGCGGTGTGGGAGCGATCGGAGGGGGCTGGAGGAAGTGACGGGACCCGGTGCAGAAGCTGCAGGCAGCGGAGGACAGCGGCGTGGGAGCGATCCAGGCGGATGGGGCTGGAGGAAGTGACGGGACCCGGTGCAGGAGCTTCAGGCAGTGGAGTAAAGGCGGCGTGGGAGCAATCGGAGGGGAGGGGAGGGGCTGGAGGAAGTGACGGGACCGGTGCAGAAGCTGCAGGCAGAGGAGAACAGCGGTGGGGGAGCGATCCAGGCGGATGGGGCTGGAGGAAGTGACGGGACCCGGTGCAGAAGCTGCAGGCAGCGGAGGACAGCGGCGTGGGAGCGATCCAGGCGGATGGGGCTGGAGGAAGTGACGGGACCCGGTGCAGGAGCTGCAGGCAGTGGAGTACAGGCGGCGTGGGAGTGATCGGAGGGGAGGGGCTGGAGGAAGTGACGGGACCCGGTGCAGAAGCTGCAGGCAGCGGAGGACAGCGGCGTGGGAGTGATCCAGGCGGATGTGGCTGGAGGAAGTGACGGGACCCGGTGCAGAAGCTGCAGGCAGTGGAGGACAGCGGCGTGGGAGCGATCGGAGGGGCTGGAGGAAGTGACGGGACCCGGTGCAGAAGCTGCAGGCAGCGGAGTACAGGCGGTGTGTGAACGATACGGGCGGATGGGGCTGGAGGAAGTGATGGGACCCGGTGCAGAAGCTGCAGGCAGCGGAGTACAGGCGGTGTGGGAACGATACGGGCGGATGGGGCTGGAGCAAGTGACGGGACCCGGTGCAGGAGCTGCAGGCAGTGGAGTACAGGCGGCGTGGGAGCAATCAGAGGGGACGGGGCTGGAGGAAGTGATGGAACCCGGTGCAGAAGCTGCAGGCAGTGGAGTACAGGCGGCATGGGAGCGATCCAGGTGGATGGGGCTGGAGGAAGTGACAGGACCTGGTGCAGGAGCTGCAGGCAGCGGAGGATGGTGGTGTGGGAGCGATCGGAGGGGAGGGGGCTGCAGGAAGTGACGGGACCCGGTGCAGGAGCTGCAGGCAGTGGAGTACAGGCGGCGTGGGAGTGATCGGAGGGGAGGGGCTGGAGGAAGTGACGGGACCGGTGCAGAAGCTGCAGGCAGAGGAGAACGGCGGTGGGGGAGCTATCCAGGCGGATGGGGCTGGAGGAAGTGACGGGACCGGTGCAGAAGCTGCAGAAAGCGGAGGACAGCGGTGTGGGAGCGATACGGGCGGATGGGGCTGGAGGAAGTGACGGGACCCGGTGCAGGAGCTGCAGGCAGAGGAGGACGGCGGTGTGGGAGCGATTGGAGGGGCTGGAGGAAGTGACGGAACCGGTGCAGGAGCTTCAGGCAGCGGAGTACAGGCGGTGTGGGACCAATCGGAGGGGAGGGGCTGGAGGAAGTGACGGGACCGGTGCAGAAGCTGTAGGCAGCAGAGGACAGAGGTGTGGGAGCGATACGGGCGGATGGGGCTGGAGGAAGTGACGGGACCCGGTGCAGGAGCTGCAGGCAGTGGAGTAAAGGCGGCGTGGGAGCAATCGGAGGGGAGGGGCTGGAGGAAGTGCCGGGACCGGTGCAGAAGCTGCAGGCAGAGGAGAACGGCGGTGGGGGAGCTATCCAGGCGGATGGGGCTGGAGGAAGTTACGGGACCCGGTGCAGAAGCTGCAGGCAGCGGAGTAAAGGCGGCGTGGGAGCAATCGGAGGGGAGGGGCTGGAGGAAGTGACGGGACCGGTGCAGAAGCTGCAGGCAGAGGAGAACGGCGGTGGGGGAGCTATCCAGGCGGATGGGGCTGGAGGAAGTTACGGGACCCGGTGCAGAAGCTGCAGGCAGCGGAGGACAGCGGCGTGGGAGCGATCCAGGCGGATGTGGCTGGAGGAAGTGACGGGACCCGGTGCAGAAGCTGCAGGCAGCGGAGGACGGCGGTGTGGGAGCGATCGGAGGGGGCTGGAGGAAGTGACGGGACCCGGTGCAGAAGCTGCAGGCAGCGGAGGACAGCGGCGTGGGAGCGATCCAGGCGGATGGGGCTGGAGGAAGTGACGGGACCCGGTGCAGGAGCTTCAGGCAGTGGAGTAAAGGCGGCGTGGGAGCAATCGGAGGGGAGGGGAGGGGCTGGAGGAAGTGACGGGACCGGTGCAGAAGCTGCAGGCAGAGGAGAACAGCGGTGGGGGAGCGATCCAGGCGGATGGGGCTGGAGGAAGTGACGGGACCCGGTGCAGAAGCTGCAGGCAGCGGAGGACAGCGGCGTGGGAGCGATCCAGGCGGATGGGGCTGGAGGAAGTGACGGGACCCGGTGCAGGAGCTGCAGGCAGTGGAGTACAGGCGGCGTGGGAGTGATCGGAGGGGAGGGGCTGGAGGAAGTGACGGGACCCGGTGCAGAAGCTGCAGGCAGCGGAGGACAGCGGCGTGGGAGTGATCCAGGCGGATGTGGCTGGAGGAAGTGACGGGACCCGGTGCAGAAGCTGCAGGCAGTGGAGGACAGCGGCGTGGGAGCGATCGGAGGGGCTGGAGGAAGTGACGGGACCCGGTGCAGAAGCTGCAGGCAGCGGAGTACAGGCGGTGTGTGAACGATACGGGCGGATGGGGCTGGAGGAAGTGATGGGACCCGGTGCAGAAGCTGCAGGCAGCGGAGTACAGGCGGTGTGGGAACGATACGGGCGGATGGGGCTGGAGCAAGTGACGGGACCCGGTGCAGGAGCTGCAGGCAGTGGAGTACAGGCGGCGTGGGAGCAATCAGAGGGGACGGGGCTGGAGGAAGTGATGGAACCCGGTGCAGAAGCTGCAGGCAGTGGAGTACAGGCGGCATGGGAGCGATCCAGGTGGATGGGGCTGGAGGAAGTGACAGGACCTGGTGCAGGAGCTGCAGGCAGCGGAGGATGGTGGTGTGGGAACGATCGGAGGGGAGGGGGCTGCAGGAAGTGACGGGACCCGGTGCAGGAGCTGCAGGCAGTGGAGTACAGGCGGCGTGGGAGTGATCGGAGGGGAGGGGGCTGCAGGAAGTGACGGGACCCGGTGCAGAAGCTGCAGGCAGCGGAGTACAGGCGGTGTGGGAGCGATCGGAGGGGAGGGGGCTGGAGGAAGTGATGGGACCCGGTGCAGGAGCTGCAGGCAGTGGAGTACAGGCGGCGTGGGAGTGATCGGAGGGGAGGGGGCTGCAGGAAGTGACGGGACCCGGTGCAGAAGCTGCAGGCAGTGGAGTACAGGCGGCGTGGGAGTGATCGGAGGGGAGGGGGCTGCAGGAAGTGACGGGACCCGGTGCAGAAGCTGCAGGCAGCGGAGTACAGGCGGTGTGGGAGCGATCGGAGGGGAGGGGGCTGGAGGAAGTGATGGGACCCGGTGCAGGAGCTGAAGGCAGGGGAGGATGGTGGCGTGGGAACGATCGGAGGGGAGGGGCTGGAGGAAGTGACAGGTATGTATAAATCTTTTTATTTTTTTGAGCTCTGGTACACTTTAAATCGCTTTAAGACAAAAAAAAATTGCACCTAGATACTGCGCTCATATAAGGAGCAATGTGTGTAAAAATCCCAATTAACAAGCAATACCCACAATGACGTCCTCAGACAGTTAATATCAGTGGGGGCGCTCTTCCTAGATGCACCATCAATCAACAGTTCATAAAATAAATGCATAAGCGCTCGACAATGCTTGTACTTCAAATGGCAGATGAAACAAACAGCCCCCCCTTCGGGGAAAGACTCACCAGACTTCACTGCCTTCTGGGCCCGCTCACGCTTTTGGGGTATTGGCCACCCCGCGACCTCACTGGCAATCCACTCTCAGCTGTCCCAGGTCTGTGTAGGCCAAAAATTGGTCAAAATTGGTCACATTTTATTTGTTTTTAAAGATAAAGTTTTTTAGTAAACCAGTACGCTTTTCCGCTATGTGGAGCCCCTTTTTATCCTACACAGACCTGGGACAGCTGAGAGTGGATTGCCAGTGAGGCTGCAGGGTGGCCAATGCCCCAAAAGCGTGAGCGGGCCCAGAAGGCAGTGAAGTCTGGTGAGTCTTTCCCCGAAGGGGGGGCTGTTTGTTTCATCTGCCATTTGAAGTACAAGCATTTTCGAGCGCTTATGCATTTATTTTATGAAAACTTTATATAGCTGATTACCTTGAATAGAGTGAAGCCTCTGGATCTTATTGCCGCTTCCCTCTGTGGTCAGAAGGCCCTCCTCCGCACCGGAACCTCTCAGCAGCCCCGCACATGTGCAGTAGCATGGAGCCCTCGGCCTTGTCGCTACTCTTCAGGGGGCTGCACTCAGCGATGGGGGACCACAGCAGCGAGGGAAGCCTTGATAGGACCCTGAGGTTAGGACCCTTCCCTCTCTTTAGGCAAATATCTGATTTTGTACCCGAGCTTCAGTTCAGGTACTCTTTAAAGCCCCATCTAAACCATACAATTTTCTGTCCAATTTGATTCGATTCGATTAAATCCGACATGTCCGATCGGGATTCGATTTAATTCAATTTGCCATTTTTTTGCAATGGCAAATTGAATCGAATCGAATCCCGATTGGACATGTCGGATTGAATCGAATCAAATCGAATCAGACAAAAAATTGTATGGTGTAGATGGGGCGTTAAGGACAACCGAACTGAAAGGATTGTGAAGGCTGCCATGTTTATTTCTTGTTAATACCACTTGCCCGGCAGCATTAAATAGTAGTAATCATTAACAAACTGTTTCCCATCCCCTTCTTGCACCTCTGACACTGTGGTTATCCGTGGCAGGTTTTGGTGAGCCATATCAATTGTTATGTATAGAGTGCTTGGGGGGCCCCATGTAAAACTTGCACCGGGGCCCATAGCTCCTTAGCTACGCCACTGCAGATGCCCCCTGTGTATAGCCAGTGTATATAGTCAGATGCCCCCTGTGTATAGCCAGTGTATATAGTCAGATGCCCCCTGTGTATAGCCAGTGTATATAGTCAGATGCCCCCTGTACATAGCCATTGTATATAGTCAGATCCCCCCTATGTATAGCCAGTGTATATAGTCAGATGCCCCCTGTACATAGCCATTGTATATAGTCAGATCCCCCCTGTGTATAGCCAGTGTATATAGTCAGATGCCCCCTGTACATAGCCATTGTATATAGTCAGGTGCCCCCTGTACATAGCCAGTGTATATAGTCAGATCCCCCCTGTGTATAGCCAGTGTATATAGTCAGATCCCCCCTGTGTATAGCCAGTGTATATAGTCAGATGCCCCCTGTACATAGCCATTGTATATAGTCTGATGCCCCCTGTGTATAGCCAGTGTATTTAGTCAGATGCCCCCTGTACATAGCCATTGTATATAGTCAGATCCCCCCTGTGTATAGCCAGTGTATATAGGCAGATGCCCCCTGTGTATAGCCAGTGTATATAGTCAGATGCCCCCTGTGTATAGCCAGTGTATATAGTCAGATGCCCCCTGTGTATAGCCATTGTATATAGTCAGATGCCCCCTGTGTATAGCCAGTGTATATAGTCAGATGCCCCCTGTGTATAGCCAGTGTATATAGTCAGATGCCCCCTGTGTATAGCCAGTGTATATAGTCTGATGCCCCCTGTGTATAGCCAGTGTATTTAGTCAGATGCCCCCTGTACATAGCCATTGTATATAGTCAGATCCCCCCTGTGTATAGCCAGTGTATATAGGCAGATGCCCCCTGTGTATAGCCAGTGTATATAGTCAGATGCCCCCTGTGTATAGCCAGTGTATATAGTCAGATGCCCCCTGTGTATAGCCATTGTATATAGTCAGATGCCCCCTGTGTATAGCCATTGTATATAGTCAGATGCCCCCTGTGTATAGCCAGTGTATATAGTCAGATGCCCCCTGTGTATAGCCAGTGTATATAGTCAGATGCCCCCTGTGTATAGCCAGTGTATATAGTCAGATGCCCCCTGTACATAGCCATTGTATATAGTCAGATGCCCCCTGTACATAGCCATTGTATATAGTCAGATGCCCCCTGTGTATAGCCAGTGTATATAGTCAGATGCCCCCTGTGTATAGCCAGTGTATATAGTCAGATCCCCCCTGTGTATAGCCAGTGTATATAGTCAGATGCCCCCTGTACATAGCCATTGTATATAGTCAGATGCCCCCTGTACATAGCCATTGTATATAGTCAGATGCCCCCTGTACATAGCCATTGTATATAGTCAGATGCCCCCTGTGTATAGCCATTGTATATAGTCAGATGCCCCCTGTGTATAGCCAGTGTATATAGTCAGATGCCCCCTGTGTATAGCCAGTGTATATAGTCAGATGCCCCCTGTGTATAGCCAGTGTATGTAGTCAGATGCCCCCTGTGTATAGCCAGTGTATATAGTCAGATGCCCCCTGTGTATAGCCAGTGTATATAGTCAGATGCCCCCTGTGTATAGCCAGTGTATATAGTCAGATGCCCCCTGTACATAGCCATTGTATATAGTCAGATGTCCCCTGTGTATAGCCAGTGTATATAGTCAGATGCCCCCTGTGTATAGCCATTGTATATAGTCAGATGCCCCCTGTTTATAGCCAGTGTATATAGTCAGATGCCCCCTGTACATAGCCATTGAATATAGTCAGATCCCCCCTGTGTATAGCCAGTGTATATAGTCAGATGCCCCCTGTGTATAGCCATTGTATATAGTCAGATGCCCCCTGTGTATAGCCATTGTATATAGTCAGATGCCCCCTGTACATAGCCATTGTATATAGTCAGTTGCCCCCTGTGTATAGCCATTGTATATAGTCAGATGCCCCCTGTGTATAGCCATTGTATATAGTCAGATGCCCCCTGTACATAGCCATTGTATATAGTCAGTTGCCCCCTGTGCATAGCCAGTGTATATAGTCAGATGCCCCCTGTGTATAGCCATTGTATATAGTCAGATGCCCCCTGTGTATAGCCAGTGTATATAGTCAGATGCCCCCTGTGTATAGCCATTGTATATAGTCAGATGCCCCCTGTGTATAGCCATTGTATATAGTCAGATGCCCCCTGTGTATAGCCAGTGTATATAGTCAGGTGCCCCCTGTACATAGCCATTGTATATAGTCAGATGCCCCCTGTGTATAGCCAGTGTATATAGTCAGATGCCCCCTGTCCCCTGTGTATAGCCATTGTATATAGTCAGATGACCCCGTGTATAGCCAGTGTATATAGTCAGATACCCCCTGTGTATAGCCATTGTACATAGTCAAGTGCCCCCTGTGTATAGCCAGTGTATATAGTCAGATGCCCCCTGTACATAGCCATTGTATATAGTCAGATCCCCCCTGTGTATAGCCAGTGTATATAGTCAGATGCCCCCTGTGTATAGCCATTGATAATAGTCAGATGCCACCTGTGTATAGCCATTGATAATAGTCAGATGCCCCCTGTGTATAGCCAGTGTATATAGTCAGATGCCCCCTGTACATAGCCATTGTATATAGTCAGTTGCCCCCTGTGTATAGCCATTGTATTTAGTCAGATGCCCCCTGTGTATAGCCATTGTATATAGTCAGATGCCCCCTGTGTATAGCCAGTGTATATAGTCAGATGCCCCCTGTACATAGCCATTGTATATAGTCAGATGCCCCCTGTGTATAGCCAGTGTATATAGTCAGATGCCCCCTGTGTATATAGTCAGATGCCACCTGTTTATAGCCAGTGTATATAGTCAGATGCCCCCTGTGTATAGCCATTGTGTATATAGTCAGATGCCCCCTGTGTATAGCCAGTGTATATAGTCAGATGCCCCCTTTGTATAGCCAGTGTATATAGTCAGATGCCCCCTGTATATAGCCAGTGTATATAGTCAGATGCCCCCTGTGTATAGCCAGTGTATACAGTCAGATGCCCCCTGTGTATAGCCAGTGTATAAAGTCAGATGCCCCCTGTGTATAGCCATTGTATATAGTCAGATGCCCCATGTGTATAGCCATTGTATATAGTCAGATGCCCCCTGTACATAGCCAGTGTATATAGTCAGATACCCCCTGTGTATAGCCAGTGTATATAGTCAGATCCCCCCTGTGTATAGCCAGTGTATATAGTCAGATACCCCCTGTGTATAGCCAGTGTATACAGTCAGATGCCCCCTGTACATAGCCAGTGTATATAGTCAGATGCCCCCTGTGTATAGCCAGTGTATATAGTCAGATGCCCCCTGTGTATAGCCAGTGTATATAGTCAGATGCCCCCTGTGTATAGCCAGTGTATATAGTCAGATGCCCCCTGTACATTGCTATTGTATATAGTCAGTTGCCCCCTGTACATAGCCAGTGTATATAGTCAGATGCCCCCTGTGTATAGCCAGTGTATATAGTCAGATGCCCCCTGTGTATAGCCAGTGTATATAGTCAGATGCCCCCTGTGTATAGCCAGTGTATATAGTCAGATCTCCCCTGTGTATAGCCAGTGTATATAGTCAGATGCCCCCTGTGTATAGCCAGTGTATATAGTCAGATCCCCCCTGTGTATAGCCAGTGTATATAGTCAGATGCCCCCTTTGTATAGCCAGAGTATATAGTCAGATGCCCCCTGTGTATTGCCAGTGTATATAGTCAGATGCCCCCTGTGTATAGCCAGTGTATATAGTCAGATGCCCCCTGTGTATAGCCAGTGTATATAGTCAGATGCCCCCTGTGTATAGCCATTGTATATAGTCAGATGCCCCCTGTGTATAGCCAGTGTATATAGTCAGATGCCCCCTGTGTATAGCCAGTATATATAGTCAGATGCCCCCTGTACATTGCTATTGTATATAGTGAGATCCCCCATATATAGTCAGTGTATATAGCAGGGGCGTCGCTAGGGCCTTTGATCCGGGGGAACCGCCCGTGAACCTATTGCCATGGTGTCCCGGATCTATTGACTGGCAGGAGGGGCACTGGGCGGAGCGGCGGGGGGGAGAGGGCAGTTAAAATCTCACCTGTCTTCAGCTCGCTGCAGGCACAGCTTCCATGTGCTTCCCGCTTCCTCCCAGCGCCGTCCGTTGTCTTGGTTACAGCGCCCCCTGTGATGACATCTGACCAATGCGAGGGACGGCGCGGGGAGGAAGCCAGAAGCACATGGAAGCTATGCCTGCAGCGAGCTGAAGACAGGTGAGATTTTAACTGCCCCCCCCCCCCCCCCCGCCGCTCCGCCCAGTGCCCCTCCTATACTGGGGGAACCTACCTACCTAATCTACACTGGGGGAACCTACCTATCTAACCTATACTGAGGGAACCTACCTATCTAACCTATACTGGGGGAACCTACCTATCTAATCTATACTGGAGGAACCTACCTATCTAACCTATACTGGGGCACCTACCTATCTAATCTACACTGGGGGAACCTACCTATCTAATCTACACTGGGGGAACCTACCTATCTAACCTATACTGAGGGAACCTACCTATCTAACCTATACTGTAGGAACCTACCTATCTAATCTATACTGGAGGAACCTACCTATCTAACCTATATTAGGGCACCTACCTATCTAATCTACACTGGGGGAACCTACCTATCTAACCTATACTGGGGGCAACTACCTATCTAACCTATACTGGGGGAACCTACCTATCTAATCTATACTGGAGGAACCTACCTATCTAACCTATACTGGGGGAACCTACCTATCTAACCTATACTGGGGGCACCTACCTATCTAACCTATACTGGGGGAACCTACCTATCTAACCTATACTGGGGGAACCTACCTATCTAACCTATACTGGGGGAAGCTGCCTATCTAACCTATACTGGGGGAACCTACCTATCTAATCTATACTGGGGGAACCTACCTATCTAACCTATACTGGGGGAACCTACCTATCTAATCTATACTGGAGAACCTACCTATCTAATCTATACTGGGGGAACCTACCTATCTAATCTATACTGGGGGAACCTACCTATCTAATCTATACTGGGGGAACCTACCTATCTAATCTATACTGGGGGAACCTACCTATCTAATCTATACTGGGGGAACCTACCTATCTAATCTATACTGGAGAACCTACCTATCTAATCTATACTGGGGGAACCTACCTATCTAACCTATACTGGGGGAAGCTGCCTATCTAACCTATACTGGGGGAACCTACCTATCTAATCTATACTGGGGGAACCTACCTATCTAACCTATACTGGGGGAACCTACCTATCTAACCTATACTGGGGGAACCTACCTATCTAATCTATACTGGAGAACCTACCTATCTAATCTATACTGGGGGAACCTACCTATCTAATCTATACTGGGGGAACCTACCTATCTAATCTATACTGGGGGAACCTACCTATCTAATCTATACTGGGGGAACCTACCTATCTAATCTATACTGGGGGAACCTACCTATCTAATCTACACTGGGGGAACCTACCTATCTAATCTATACTGGGGGAACCTACCTACCTAATCTACACTGGGGGAAGCTACCTATCTAATCTACACTGGGGGCACCTACCTACCTAATCTACACTGGGGGAACCTACCTATCTAACCTATACTGGGGGAACCTACCTATCTAATCTATACTGGGGGAACCTACCTACCTAATCTATACTGGGGGCACCTACCTACCTAATCTATACTGGGGGAACCTACCTATCTAACCTATACTGGGGGAACCTACCTATCTAACCTATACTGGGGGAACCTACCTATCTAATCTATACTGGGGGAACCTACCTATCTAACCTATACTGGGGGAACCTACCTATCTAATCTATACTGGGGGAACCTACCTACCTAATCTATACTGGGGGCACCTACCTACCTAATCTATACTGGGGGAACCTACCTATCTAATCTATACTGGGGGCACCTTCCTATCTAATCTATACTGGGGGAACCTACCTATCTAACCTATACTGGGGGAACCTACCTATCTAACCTATACTGGGGGAACCTACCTATCTAACCTATGCTGGGGGAAGCTGCCTATCTAATCTACACTGGGGGAAGCTACCTATCTAATCTATACCGGGGGAACCTACCTATCTAACCTATACTGGGGGAACCTACCTATCTAACCTATACTGGGGGAACCTACCTATCTAACCTATACTGGGGGAACCTACCTATCTAACCTATACTGGGGGAACCTACCTATCTAATCTACGCTGGGGGAAGCTACCTACCTAATCTATACTGGGGGAACCTACCTATCTAACCTATACTGGGGGAACCTACCTATCTAATCTACGCTGGGGGAAGCTACCTACCTAATCTATACTGGGGGAACCTACCTATCTAACCTATACTGGGGGAACCTACCTATCTAATCTACGCTGGGGGAAGCTACCTACCTAATCTATACTGGGGGAACCTACCTATCTAACCTATACTGGGGGAACCTACCTATCTAACCTATACTGGGGGAACCTACCTATCTAACCTATACTGGGGGAACCTACCTATCTAATCTACACTGGGGGAACCTACCTATCTAATCTATACTGAGGGAACCTACCTATCTAATCTATACCGGGGGAACCTACCTATCTAATCTATACTGGGGGAACCTACCTATCTAATCTATACTGGGGGAAGCTACCTATCTAACCTATACTGGGGGAACCTACCTATCTAATATACACTGGGGGAACCTACCTATCTAATCTACACTGGGGGAACCTACCTATCTAATCTATACTGGGGGAACCTACCTATCTAATCTATACCGGGGGAACCTACCTATCTAATCTATACTGGGGGAACCTACCTATCTAACCTATACTGGGGGAACCTACCTATCTAACCTATACTGGGGGAACCTACCTATCTAATCTACACTGGGGGAACCTACCTATCTAACCGATACTGAGGGAACCTACCTATCTAATCTACACTGGGGGAACCTACCTATCTAACCTATACTGGGGGAACCTACCTATCTAATCTATACTGGGGGAACCTACCTATCTAATCTACGCTGGGGGAAGCTACCTATCTAACCTATACTGGGGGAACCTACCTATCTAACCTATACTGGGGGAACCTACCTATCTAATCTATACTGGGGGAACCTACCTATCTAACCTATACCGGGGGAAGCTGCCTATCTAATCTATACCGGGGGCACCTACCTATCTAACCTATACTGGGGGAACCTACCTATCTAACCTATACTGGGGGAAGCTACCTATCTAATCTATACTGGGGGAAGGTACCTATCTAATCTATACTGGGGGAACCTACCTATCTAATCTATACTGGGGGAACCTACCTATCTAATCTATACTGGGGGAACCTACCTATCTAATCTATACTGGGGGAAGCTACCTATCTAATCTATACTGGGGGAACCTTCCTATCTAATCTATACTGGGGGAAGCTGCCTATCTAATCTACACTGGGGAACCTACCTATCTAATCTATACTGGGGGAACCTACCTATCTAATCTATACTGGGGGAACCTACCTATCTAATCTATACTGGGGGAACCTACCTATCTAATCTATACTGGGGGAACCTACCTATCTAATCTACACTGGGGGAACCTACCTATCTAATCTATACTGGGGGAACCTACCTATCTAACCTATGCTGGGGGAACCTACCTATCTAATCTATACTGGGGGCACCTACCTATACTGGGGGAACCTACCTATCTAATCTATACTGGGGGAACCTACCTATCTAATCTACACTGGGGAACCTACCTATCTAATCTACACTGGGGGAACCTACCTATCTAATCTATACTGGGGGAACCTACCTATCTAATCTACACTGGGGGAACCTACCTATCTAACCTATACTGGGGGAACCTACCTATCTAAACTATACTGGGGGAACCTACCTACCTAATCTATACTGGGGGAACCTACCTATCTAATCTATACTGGGGGAACCTACCTATCTCATCTATACTGGGGGAAGCTACCTATCTAATCTATACTGGGGGAAGCTACCTATCTAATCTACACTGGGGGAACCTACCTATCTAATCTATACTGGGGGAAGCTACCTATCTAATCTATACTGGGGGAACCTACCTATCTAATCTATACTGGGGGAACCTACCTACCTAATCTATACTGGGGGAAGCTACCTATCTAATCTATACTGGAGGAACCTACCTATCTAACCTATACTGGGGCACCTACCTATCTAATCTACACTGGGGGAACCTACCTATCTAATCTATACCGGGGGAACTTACCTATCTAATCTATACTGGGGCACCTACCTATCTAACCTATACTGGGGGAACCTACCTATCTAACCTATACTGGGGCACCTACCTATCTAATCTACACTGGGGGAACCTACCTATCTAATCTATACCGGGGGAACCTACCTATCTAATCTATACTGGGGGCACCTACCTATCTAACCTATACTGGAGGAACCTACCTATCTAAACTATACTGGGGGCACCTACCTATCTAACCTATACTGGGGCACCTACCTACCTAATCTCTACTGGGGAACCTACCTATCTAACCTATACTGGGGGAACCTACCTATTATTATTATGATTTATTTATAAAGCGCCAACATATTCCGTGGCGCTGTACAAGGTAGGAAAACAAACAAGGGATACATAATGATACAGACAATGATATACATCAAATATGAACACTGATACAAGATACAGCACTGCTGATTAGAATGACTGATGTAACATGATGACTAAAATGTATAAATGTCTAACAGTGTGCAAGCAATTAAATTAATTACATTCCATGACACAAAAGGGTGAGAGAGCTCTGCTCTTGCGAGCTTACAATCTAAAGGAATGGGGTGGAAACAAGAGGTGGGGAAGTATACAGTATATGTACAGGCAGTGCATAATTAGGTTATTTAGTGGGTGCATGGCCTAAGCTAGAGAATATGCTTGTCGGAAAAGGTGGGTTTTGAGGGAGCGTTTAAAGATTTCAAAGGTGGGAGAGTGGCTGATGTGTTGTGGAAGGGCATTCCAGAGGAGGGGTGAGGCACGTGAGAAGTCTTGTACACGTGAATGTGAGGAGGTAATTGTAGAAGAGGATAGAAGAAGCTCGTGTGCAGATCTGAGATTGCGGTTGGGTTGGTATCTGGAGACTAGCAGTATAGGATAGCCTGGTCTAATTGCACTCAGTATAGGTAGCAAGCTATAGGTCCCCCCAGTATAAGTAGCCAGGCATAGGTGCCCCAGTATAATTGCCCCCAGTATAGGTTAGCCAGGTAGGTGCCTCTCCAGTACAGGTAGCCAGTATAGATGCTCCCAGTATAGGTTAGATAGGCAGGTGCCCCCAATATAGGTTAGATAGGTAGGTGCCCCCAGTACAGGTTAGTTAGGTGGATGCCTCTAATATAGGTAGCCAGAATAGTTGCCCCCAGCATATGTTGGGTAGGTGCCTCCAGTATAGGTTGGTTAGTTAGGTGCCTCCAATATAGGTTGGTTAGTTAGGTGCCTCCAATATAGGTAGCCAGTATAGTTGCCACCAGTATAGGTTAGCTAGGTAGGTGTCTGCAGTATAAGATATGTAGGTGCCCCCAGTATAGGTTAGATAGGTAGGTGCCCCCAGTATAGGTTAGATAGGTAGGTGCTCGCAACGTACATTAGATAGGTAGGTGCCCCCAGTACAGGCTAGATAGGTAAGAGCCCCCAGTACAGGTTAGATAGGTAGGTGCCCCCAGTGTGAGTTGGATAGGTAGCTGCCCCCAGTATAGGTTAGATAGGTAGGTGCTCGCAACGTAGGTTGGCTAGGTAGGTGCCCCCAGTATAGGCTAGATAGGTAGGTGCCCCCAGTATAGGTTGTCAAGGTAGGTGCCCCCAGTATAGGCTAGATAGATAGGTGCCCTCAGTACAGGTTAGATAGGTAGGTGCCCCCAGTAAATGTTAGGTAGGTGCCCCAGTATAGGCTAGACAGGTAGGTGCCCCCAGTACAGGTTAGATAGGTAGGTGCAGTGGCGTACCTAGGGCATTTGACACCCGGTGCTGGGTATTATAAGACCCCCCCCCCCAAAAAAAAAAGGTAAAGGGGCAAAAAATGGGTGGTGCTATAACATGCGGCGCGCGAAGCGCGCCGCGGCAAAAAAATGGCCGTGGCCATGACCGGATGAGGGCGGAGCTAACTGTAATTTGACGTGAACCCGGGTGAAAATACACGTAATGTGTGCAGATTTGCCCAGAGAATACGTTCAATCATGTCTGCAGATTTGCCCAGAGAATACGTTCAATCATGTCTGCAGATTTGCCCAGAGAATACGTTCAATCATGTCGGCAGATTTGCCCAGAAAATACATGCAATCATGCCGGCAGATTTGCCCAGAAAATACATGCAATCATGTCGGCAGATTTGCCCAGAAAATACATGCAATCATGTCGGCAGATTTGCCCAGAAAATACATGCAATCATGCCGGCAGATTTGCCCAGAAAATACATGCAATCATGTCGGCAGATTTGCCCAGAAAATACATGCAATCATGTCGGCAGATTTGCCCAGAGAATACGTTCAATCATGTCGGCAGATTTGCCCAGAGAATACGTTCAATCATGTCGGCAGATTTGCCCAGAGAATACGTTCAATCATGTCGGCAGATTTGCCCAGAGAATACGTTCAATCATGTCTGCAGATTTGCCCAGAGAATACGTTCAATCATGTCGGCAGATTTGCCCAGAAAATACATGCAATCATGCCGGCAGATTTGCCCAGAAAATACATGCAATCATGTCGGCAGATTTGCCCAGAAAATACATGCAATCATGTCGGCAGATTTGCCCAGAAAATACATGCAATCATGCCGGCAGATTTGCCCAGAAAATACATGCAATCATGTCGGCAGATTTGCCCAGAAAATACATGCAATCATGTCGGCAGATTTGCCCAGAGAATACGTTCAATCATGTCGGCAGATTTGCCCAGAGAATACGTTCAATCATGTCGGCAGATTTGCCCAGAGAATACGTTCAATCATGTCGGCAGATTTGCCCAGAGAATACGTTCAATCATGTCTGCAGATTTGCCCAGAGAATACGTTCAATCATGTCGGCAGATTTGCCCAGAAAATACATGCAATCATGCCGGCAGATTTGCCCAGAGAATACGTTCAATCATGTTGGCAGTTTTGCCCAGAGAATACGTTCAATCATGTCGGCAGATTTGCCCAGAGAATACGTTCAATCATGTCTGCAGATTTGCCCAGAAAATACATGCAATCATGTCGGCAGATTTGCCCAGAAAACACATGCAATCATGTCGGCAGATTTGCCCAGAAAATGCATGCAATCATGTCGGCAGATTTGCCCAGAGAATACGTTCAATCATATCGGCAGATTTGCCCAGAGAATACGTTCAATCATGTCGGCAGATTTGCCCAGAGAATACGTTCAATCATGTCGGCAGATTTGCCCAGAGAATACGTTCAATCATGTCTGCAGATTTGCCCAGAGAATACGTTCAATCATGTCTGCAGATTTGCCCAGAGAATACGTTCAATCATGTCGGCAGATTTGCCCAGAAAATACATGCAATCATGTCGGCAGATTTGCCCAGAGAATACGTTCAATCATGTCGGCAGATTTGCCCAGAAAATACATGCAATCGTGTGGCAGACCTGTCCAGAAAACACTTCAATCGTGTAGCAGACCTGGCCAGAACATAAATGCTACCCCTGGCTGCTAATATAAATTAAAAAGAAAAAAAAAACATTTACTCACCTGCAGCAGAGCTCCTGTTCCGGCCTCCGTCCAGTGCGCAGCTCCCACGATCCTCTGCAGCCAGCAACTCCCAAAGTCTCCAGAGCAGGGCTTCGGACATTTTACTATAGCCCTGCTCTGCCGCTGCGGTGAACTGATACGGCGTCTATTAGATGCCGAAAGTCAGTTCACGCTGGGGGGTGCTTGGAGAATTTTAAGGGGTGCTTCACCCAAAGCACACCCCCCCCCCCCCCGTGCCGCCACTGCCCCCAGTATAGGTAGCTAGCAGTTGCCCCCAGTATAGGTAGCTAGTTGCCCCCAGTGAAGGTAGTATAGTTGCCCCAATATAGCTAGTATAGTTGCCCCCAGGATAGGCAGGTTGCCCCCAATGTAGGTAGTGATGATTGGAGGCGCAGAAGAGGCACGTGACGGTGACGCAGCGTTCCAGGCTGATACGCGGAAGTAACGTGAGTATACTCCGCGCTCGCCTGCTCGCTGCCCACTGCCACCGGCCCGCTGCCCGCATTTTTGGGGGGAGAAGAGAGGCAGAAGGAGGGGACCCAGGTGAGGGAGGGGGGGATATTTCCCCCTCCCCGCCGCTATCCCTGCTGTCACCCCTCCTCCTAGCGCTGCTCTTCCCCTCCTTAGTCAGGTGTAGGGGGGTCGTGGCGACACCCCCCTGGCTGACTGGTACCCGGTGCGCCCCGCCCCCCTGCGCCCTTAGGTAGGAACGCCACTGGGTAGGTGCCCCAGTATAGGCTAGATAGGTAGATGCTCCCAGTATAAGTTGGTTAGGTAGGTGCCCTTAGTATACGCTAGATAGGTAGGAGCAGCCAGTATAGGTTAGATAGGTAGCTGCCCCCAGTATAGGTTAGATAGGTAGGTACCCACAATAAAAGAAGCTCGTGTGCAGATCTGAGATTGCGGTTGGGTTGGTATCTGGAGACTAGTGAGGAGATGTACAGGGGAGAGAGATTGTGGAGAGCTTTGTAGGTTAGGGGTAAGAGTTTGAACTGAATCCTCTGGTTAATTGGTAGCCAGTGAAGAGCTTGACAGAGAGGGTCAGCAGAGGAAGAGCGAGAGGAGAGATGAATGAGTCGAGCAGCAGAGTTCAGTACAGAATTGAGCGGTGCTAGTCGGTTAGTTGGAAGTCCACCAAGCAATAATCTATACTGGGGGAACCTACCTATCTAATTTATACTGGGGGACGCTGCCTACCTAATCTATACTGGGGGAAGCTGCCTATCTAATCTACAGTGGCTTGCAAAATTATTCGGCCCCCTTGAAGTTTTCCACATTTTGTCACATTACTGCCACAAACATGAATCAATTTTATTGGAATTCCACATGAAAGACCAATACAAAGTGGTGTACACGTGAGAAGTGGAACAAAAATCATACATGATTCCAAACATTTTTTACAAATAAATAACTGCAAAGTGGGGTGTGCATAATTATTCAGCTTAGGTGGACGGCCTTGCCTTGGTAGGTGTACAGTTGTGCCATACTCCTTCCATTTCTGAATGATCGCTTGAACAGTGCTCCGTGGGATGTTCAAGGCTTTGGAAATCTTTTTGTAGCCTAAGCCTGCTTCAAATTTCTCAATAACTTTATCCCTGACCTGCCTGGCATGTTCTTTGGATTTCACGGTGTTGTTGCTCCCAATATTCTCTTAGACAACCGCTGAGGCTGTCACAGAGCAGCTGTGTTTGTACTGACATTAGATTACACACAGGTGCACTCTATTTAGTCATTAGCACTCATCAGGCAATGTCTACTGGCAACTGACTGCACTCAAACCGAAGGGGGCTGAATAATTACGCACACCCCACTTTGCAGTTATTTAATAGTAAAAAATGTTTGGAATGATGTATTATTTTCGATCCACTTCTCACGTGTACACCACTTTGTATTAATCTTTCATGTGGAATTCCAATAAAATTGATTCCTGTTTGTGGCAGTAATGTGACAAAATGTGGAAAACTTCAAGGGGGACGAATACTTTCGCAAGCCACTGTATATGTGAAATACTGCCTATTGAATATATTTAAGTTATGCCACTGCTATATTCAAGTACATTTGGCCCATCCTATGACCACGCCCACTTTACACATCATGACCACGCCCATTTTTCGCCTCTTGGTGCCCAGGGGTGCCCCGGTTCTCCCAGGAACCTAGAAACACCCCTGGTATATAGTTACAATCGCCTCTATATAGTTAGATACCCCTGTATATAGCAAGTGTAATAGTTAGAGCCCCTGTACAGTATATAGCCAGACAAGAGGAAGAGAGCAGAAAGAGAGAGACAGCAGAGAGAGAGTCAAGAGGAAGAGATCAAGAGAGACAGCAGAGAGAGCCAGGAGGAAGAGAGAGAGAGACAAGAGAGAGTGAGGAGGAAGAGAGAGAGTCAAGAGGAAGAGAGCAAGAGAGACAGCAGAGCGAGCCAGGAGGACGAGAGAGAGAGAGAGAGAGAGAGTGAGGAGGAAGAGAAAGAGACAGCAGAGAGAGTCGGGAGGAAAAGAGAGACAGCAGAGAGACATGAGAAATAGAGAGAGCAGAGAGACAAAGAGAGACAGGAGGAAGAGAGAGAGAGAGAGACATGAGGAATAGAGAGGCAGAGAGAGACAGGAGGAAGAGAGAGAGAGGAGAGACAGGAGGGAGAGAAGAGAGGGAGATGGGAGGAAGAGATAATGCAGAGAGACAGGAGGAAGAGAGAGAGCAGAGAGAGACAGGAGGGAGAGAGCGGAGAGAGAGACAGGAGGGAGAGAGAAAAGAGAGGGAGATGGGAGGAAGAGAGAGAGAGACGGTGAAAGAGAGACAATGGCAGCCGTCACGGGTGTCCAGTGGTATACTGCCCGCAGTGGAAGGTGTTGTGGCTCAGAGCTGAGGCTAGCCGTGGTGTCTGGCGATGGTGTACCTGGAATAGTGGCCCAGCCGGTCGGGAGATGAGAAGTGGCAAGAAATCAGCGGCATCTGGATCTCATTGCCTCAGCTGTGGGGGAGCTGCGGCGATCAGACCTCTCCCTCTCCTGGTCTGATCAGACCTCTTTCTCTTCCCCAGTGTAATGATCTAATCCGGATGGTGGAAAGCGGCAGTTGGGCCAGCCTCTGGGTTCTTGAGCCTAGAAGAGGATGCAGAGCCTCTTCTAGGCTCCACTCCCTCTTGCGCTCAATGGACCGTATGCCACTGAGTAGATATACGTCTTGTAGCAGATGCAGTGCTGTGCAGGATTGGGCTTGCTCCTGTGCACATTTCTGGCACTATCTGCTGCAGCACTAATTGGTGAATGGGAATATATGTTTCCTGAGCCAATGAATAGCCAAACAAAATGTGTGGTTTTTATTTACAGTAGCACTTTTTATTTTTAAACTGCAATTGGTAAAACTGACAAATAATGTGTTTTTTCTATTTTTTTTCTTTGTTTTCCCATTTAAATTTATTGAAAACAAATTTGTTCGAGGGAACAAATGGCATACATTGAAAGCCTAGTTTGTCTTGAAGAAAACAACATATATTTCATCTCTGTATCATAAGTAGGGATAAAGTTATTTCTGATTAAATAAGGACATAGCTAAACTGTCAAAACTGCTCTGCTGCTCCATACTAGTGTTGGGCGAACAGTGTACGCCACTGTTCGGGTTCTGCAGAACATCACCCTGTTCGGGTGATGTTCGAGTTCGGCCGAACACCTGATGGTGTTCGGCCAAACCGTTCGGCCACACGGCCGAACTAAGAGCGCATGGCCGAATGTTCCCGGAACGTTCGACTAGCGCTGTGATTGGCCGAACGGGTCACGTGGTTCGGACCCGAACGCGCTCTGATTGGCCGAACTGTCACGTGGTTCGGGTAAATAAATACCCGAACCACGTCATTTCTCCGCCATTTGTCTGTGGGTTTAGCTTTGGGTAGGCAGGCAGGGTAGTTCGCGCTCCAGCCACGCTAGCCAGGGTCCCCCCAGTCATTGTGTCGCTGCTGGGAACAGTAGTACACCGCTCGCTCAGCCACACTATATAGCATTGTGTTTACTGTCACTCTGTGTACCTCGCTCAGCCACACTATATAGCATTCTGTTTACTGCCACTCTGTGTCTGCTGGGAATAGTAGTACACCGCTCGCTCAGCCACACTATATAGCATTGTGTTTACTGCCACTCTGTGTCTGCTGGGAATAGTAGTACACCGCTCGCTCAGTCACACTATATAGCATTGTGTTTACTGCCACTCTGTGTCTGCTGGGAATAGTAGTACACCGCTCGCTCAGCCACACTATATAGCATTCTGTTTACTGCCACTCTGTGTCTGCTGGGAATAGTAGTACACAGCTCGCTCAGCCACACTATATAGCATTCTGTTTACTGCCACTCTGTGTACCTCGCTCAGCCAGACTATATAGCATTGTGTTTACTGCCACTCTGTGTACCTCGCTCAGCCAGACTATATAGCATTGTTTACTGCCACTCTGTGTACACCGCTCAGCCAAACTATATAGCATTGTTTACTGCCACTCTGTGTACACGGCTCAGCCAGACTATATAGCATTGTTTACTGCCACTGTGTGTACACGGCTCAGCCAGACTATATAGCATTGTTTACTGCCACTCTGTGTACACGGCTCAGCCAGACTATATAGCATTGTTTACTGCCACTCTGTGTACACGGCTCAGCCAGACTATATAGCATTGTTTACTGACACTCTGTGTACACCGCTCAGCCTGACTATATACCATTGTTTACTGCCACTCTGTGTACACCGCTCAGCCAGACTATATAGCATTGTTTACTGCCACTCTGTGTACACCGCTCAGCCAGACTATATAGCATTGTTTACTGCCACTCTGTGTACACCGCTCAGCCAGACTATATAGCATTGTTTACTGCCACTCTGTGTACACCGCTCAGCCAGACTATATAGCATTGTTTACTGACACTCTGTGTACACCGCTCAGCCTGACTATATACCATTGTTTACTGCCACTCTGTGTACACCGCTCAGCCAGACTATATAGCATTGTTTACTGCCACTCTGTGTACACCGCTCAGCCAGACTATATAGCATTGTTTACTGCCACTCTGTGTACACCGCTCAGCCAGACTATATAGCATTGTTTACTGCCACTCTGTGTACACCGCTCAGCCAGACTATATAGCATTGTTTACTGCCACTGTGTGTACACGGCTCAGCCAGACTATATAGCATTGTTTACTGCCACTCTGTGTACACGGCTCAGCCAGACTATATAGCATTGTTTACTGACACTCTGTGTACACCGCTCAGCCTGACTATATACCATTGTTTACTGACACTCTGTGTACACGGCTCAGCCAGACTATATAGCATTGTTTACTGCCACTCTGTGTCTGCTGGGAACAGTACTACACCGCTCGCTCAGCCACACTATATAGCATTGTGTTTACTGCCACTCTGTGTACCTTGCTCAGCCACACTATATAGCATTGTGTTTACTGCCACTCTGTGTACCTTGCTCAGCCACACTATATAGCATTGTGTTTACTGCCACTCTGTGTCTGCTGGGAACAGTACTACACCGCTCGCTCAGCCACACTATATAGCATTGTGTTTACTGCCACTCTGTGTACCTTGCTCAGCCACACTATATAGCATTGTGTTTACTGCCACTCTGTGTACCTTGCTCAGCCACACTATATAGCATTGTGTTTACTGCCACTCTGTGTCTGCTGGGAACAGTAGTACACCGCTCACCCGCCACTGTATAGCATTGTGCTCTGTGTCGCTGCTGGGAATAGTGGTACACCGCTCACCCACCACTGTATAGCATTGTGCTCTGTGTCGCTGCTGGGAATAGTGGTACACCGCTCACCCACCACTGTATAGCATTTCTGTACTGCCACTGTACTGCTGCCAGTCAGCGTGTACTTTAAGGATAAGTGAAATGAGGAAGAAATCCGGTGAAAGAGGGAGGGGCAAGGGAAGAGGTGTTTCCCCTGACGGTTCACGTACAGGCCACAGGGGAGCACCCAAGAAAACCCACTCAATACCGCCCATGTTGTCCAGGACAACAACCCTCACAAATCCAAAAGAACAGGACCAGATAATTACTTGGATGACCTCTCAAGCGTCCAGCAGTGGGTTAAGCAGCACCAGCACATCACGCACGAGGTCCGAGTCCTCAGCCAGTTACAAGGAGCCAGTGGGCACAAAGCTGACACAACCGGCAGCGACACCACGCACACAACTGCCAGATAACCAGTCCGATGAATTACCTCAGGACACAATGGGGTATTCGCAGGAGCTATTCCCAGCCCAACAAACTTCCACCTTTCAAAGGTCAATGGAGGAACAGCCAGAAATGTTGTGCCCGGATTCACAACCATTAACTGTGGGAAATGCACCGCGCACTGAAATGCAAGGCGAGTCCGAGGACTTTGAAACCCAAATCCCAGAGCAAGTTGGGCAGGAGGGGTTGCAATTGCAGGAGGTCGGCTGACAAGATCTGGAAGACGACGTTGGAGTGAGCTGCGCAGAGGTTGTTCTGGGGAGCTCTACTCCACGGCGGCGGCCCCCCACAATGACATATGACGAGTTTGAGGAGATGAAAGAGGAGGGTATGGACAATGTGGACATAGACCCAGATTTTGTTTGTTAACGAGAACATCGCCGTCGTAGCAGCAGCACAGATGAGTCTGTTGAAGAACCCACTGCTGCACGAGTTCGCCTTGTGCCACAAGGTAGGCGGCGCGCAATTTCAGGCACCACAAGCGTGGAAGTTCAAGTGAGAGGCAAAAGAGGCGCAAACAGAAATCGCCAGCAAGGCAGGTGCTCCAAAGTCTGAGCTTTCTTTGAAGACTGCACTGAGGATGGTACTATGGCGATTTGCAAGGTGTGCAAGACCCGCCTGAGCAGGGAGAAAAGTATTAACAACCTCTCCACCACCAGCATGAGCCGCCACATGCTATCCAAACATCCCACTCTGTGGGCAAACGCGGCAGGACAGGGTACCAGCAACACTGCCTCCCTTGGGGTCACCAGACTCACCACCAGACCCGCCTCAGCAGCAGCAGTAGCCCAGCCATTGCGTAGTTCACAACATTCACAAACATCAGACGCTGACACTGTCACTTTCCGGAGTAGTGCTCTTGAGGTCTCCCAGTGTTCATCAAACACAACAACCAACAGCCCTTCAGTGTGCAGCCCTATGGTTCAGTTGTCTGTCTCGGAGATGTTTGATCGCAAGAGGAAATTGCCAGCAAATGACCCCCGGGCCGTGGCAGTAACAGCCAGCATAGCCAAGCTTCTGGCCTGCGAAATGCTGCCATATCGAGTGGTGGAGACAAACAGCTTCAAGGGCATGATGTCAGTGGCCATCCCACGTTACGTGGTTCCCAGCCGCTACCACTTTGCGCGCTCTGCAGTGCCTGAGTTGCATGAGCACGTGGTCAGCAAAATAACCCGAAGCTTGAAGAATGCCGTTGCCTGCAAGGTTCACCTCACCACTGACACCTGGACGAGTGCGTTCGGCCAGGGTCGATACATCTCCCTTACCGCGCACTGGGTGAACCTTGTGGAGCCTGGCAGCGATTCCTCACCTGCTACGGCACGGGTGTTGCCCACGCCGCAAACAGCTGCACCGCCGTCCCTCCCACTGGATAACAACAGCAGCACCTACCTCTCTGACTCCTTCTCCTCCAACGCATCTCAAAGCTGTACCTCATCCGGAAACGCTAACCCAGCAGCAGTAGGATCGTGGAAGCAGTGCAGCACAGCTGTTGGCATGCGTCAGCAAGCGTTGCTGAAGCTGATCTGCCTTGGGGATAAGCAGCACACAGGGGAGGAAATTTGGAGGGGAATAAAGGAACAGACGGATTTGTGGCTGGCACCGCTGGACCTGGAACCGGGCATGGTTGTGTGTGATAATGGGAGTAATCTCATTCGCGCTTTAAGGTTGGCTAAGCTGACACACATCCCTTGCCTGGCGCACGTGATGAACCTAGTAGTTCAGCGGTTCCTGAGGACATACCCAGGCGTGGCCGATCTTCTGTTGAAGGTGCGACGAGTGGCCAAACATTGTAGAAATTCCAGTACTGCTTCGGGGGCACTCGCCAAGATGCAGGAGCGCTTCAATCTCCCCCACCATCGCTTGCTGTGTGATGTCCCTACGCGCTGGAATTCTACGCTGCACATGCTAGCCCGCTTTTGCGAGCAGAAGAGTGCAGTGGTCCAGTACATGACGGCGCAGTACCGAGGCGCATCCGGACAGCTGCCAAGCTTCTGTGGATCCGATTGGGCCAACATGTTGGACCTCTGCCAAGTCCTCCAAAATTTTGAGCAGTCCACGTTGCTTGTGAGCAGTGACAACTCTTCAGTCAGCATTACCATACCACTGCTGTGTTTACTGAAGAGGTCAATGTTGAAAATCAAGGAAACAGCTGTCATGATGCAACTGGGGGAATCTGAAGGAGAAAACGATCAGCGTGATGGTACCAACATCAGGCCATCTGCCTCAGGAAACGCTGGCCCCAGCAGCTATGACGAAGAAGAGGAGGAGGAACAGCTGGAGTTGGAGCAGGAATTTCCTGCCACCACTGACGAGGGCCAGAGCGGTGCACGTTGGACTTCCACAATTCAGCGCGAATGGTCAGCAGAAGCAGACCAGGAAGAAGGTGACGACTATGATGCATCACAACAACTATCACAACGCTCACAAGAGGATGATGAGGATTCTGGCAGGACTCTGGCACACATGGCTCAATTCATGCTAGACTGCGTTGAACGCGACCCACGCATTGTGCACATTCTGGACAACACCAATTACTGGGTTTATACCCTTCTGGATCCACGGTACAAACACAATGTTCCAAAACTGCTTGAAGAAAGAGTCAGACAGGTCAAAATGGAAGAATACCAGCAGGCCCTTGTGGAGACTTTAGAGAGGAGATTGACATCCTCCCCCTCCTCTAGCCAGTTGTACGCCGACAGACTGACTTCCGCAAACCCAGGACGACCAGGAGGGCAGCAAACAACACAAGCCGCAGCTAGTGCCCAAAAGGGAATGGTATCGGCAGTGTCCTTGGAGTGGGAAAATTTTCTGACACCCATGCAGCAGCAGCCCACAGAACAGCAAGCGTGCAGATCCACCTCCAACACCGATCGCCTGGAGAAGATGGTCAAGGACTACATGTCAGATGGCGTAGCTGTGTTGAACAATCCATCTGCACCCTTCAACTATTGGGTATCGAAGCTAGACACCTGGCACGAACTGGCAATATACGCAATAGAGATGCTGGCTTGCCCGGCAGCCAGCGTTATGTCGGAACGCTGTTTCAGTGCTGCCGGAGGCATCGTCACAGATCGGCGTATCCGCCTCTCCACAGAAAATGCAGACCGTCTGACTCAAATTAAAATGAATCAATCCTGGATTGGAAACGACTATGCAACACTCCCTGACCCCAACCAAGTAACATGAACAATGACCATCTGTGATGGGTTAGCGTTGCCGGTCCCTGTTTATTGAACCTCTCATCTTTATTACATTTATGACTGCATGGCGGCAAAAAGCATTGCTATATCCGCACACTTTTTGTCCTCATGCAAGGCCTGGGTTGTTGTGTCTCAAAGCGTGGCCTTCTCCTCCTGCGCCTCCTCCTGTTCCATCACGTCTGCTGCTGCTGGGTTAGCGTTGCCGCCCAGTCCCTGTTTATTGAACCTCTTATCTTTATAACATTTATGACTGCATGGCGGTACAAAGCATGCTATCCGCACGCTTCGTGTCCTCCTGTAAGGCCTGGGTTGTTGTGTCTCAAAGCGTGGCCTTCTCCTCCTGCGCCTCCTCCTGTTCCATCACGTGTGCTGCTGCTGCTGCTGGGTTAGCGTTGCCGGTCCCTGTTTATGGAACCTCTCATCTTTATTACATTTATGACTGCATGGCGGTAAAAAGCATGCTATCCGCACGCTTCTTGTCCTCCTGCAAGGCCTGGGTTGTTGTGTCTCAAAGCGTGGCCTTCTCCTCCTGCGCCTCCTCCTGTTCCATCACGTCTGCTGCTGCTGGGTTAGCGTTGCCGCCCGGTCCTTGTTTATTGAACCTCTTATCTTTATAACATTTATGACTGCATGGCGATACAAAGCATGCTATCCGCACGCTTCTTGTCCTCCTGCAAGGCCTGGGTTGTTGTGTCTCAAAGCGTGGCCTTCTCCTCCTGCGCCTCCTCCTGTTCCATCACGTGTGCTGCTGCTGCTGCTGCTGGGTTAGCGTTGCCGGTCCCTGTTTATGGAACCTCTCATCTTTATTACATTTATGACTGCATGGCGGTAAAAAGCATGCTATCCGCACGCTTCTTGTCCTCCTGCAAGGCCTGGGTTGTTGTGTCTCAAAGCGTGGCCTTCTCCTCCTGCGCCTCCTCCTGTTCCATCACGTCTTCTGCTGCTGGGTTAGAGTTGCCTGTCCCTGTTTATGGAACCTCTCATCTTTATTACATTTATGACTGCATGGCGGTAAAAAGCATGCTATCCGCACGCTTCTTGTCCTCATGCAAGGCCTGGGTTGTTGTGTCTCAAAGCGTGGCCTTCTCCTCCTGCGCCTCCTCCTGTTACATCACGTGTGCTGCTGCTGGGTTAGCGTTTCCGGTCCCTGTTTATGGAACCTCTTATCTTTATTACATTTATGACTGCATGGCGGTACAAAGCATGCTATCCGCACGCTTCTTGTCCTCATGCAAGGCCTGGGTTGTTGTGTCTCAAAAAGCGTGGCCTTCTCCTCCTGCGCCATCACGTGTGCTGCTGCTGGTGCTGGGTTAGCGTTACCGGTCCCTTTTCCTGGAACCTCTTCTCTGTATTACATTTATGACTGCATGGCGACAAAAAGCATGTTACCTGTGCAAAGAAACATGACATTTTCCACATTTAAAAGACAGTTTTTCCTTTGAAACTTTACAATCAATTTTCTCAAAAACTATAAGCTCTTTTTCAAATATTTTTTTTTCCTCTTGTACCCACTCCCAAGGTGCATATACCCTGCAAATTTGGGGTATGTAGCATGTAAGGAAGCTTTACAAAGCACGAAAGTTCGGGTCCCCATTGACTTCCATTATGTTCGGAGTTCGGCGCGAACACCCGAACATCGCGGCGATGTTCGGCGAACGTGCAAGGTAATGTCCATGTTTCCCTATTGCTCAAGTGGGCGATATTACAACTTAACAGTGTGCTAATACACATAAGAACTAATGTAAAAATGCTTATAAGTAGTTTGAAACACATTAAACACAACATAAAACAATTCTTATGCAGTACAGATCCTCCCACTACTGACCCTCCCCTACCAGATCCCTGCAGATCCTCCCACTACTGACCCTCCCCTACCAGACCCCTGCAGATCCTCCCACTACTGACTCTTCCCCTGCCAGATCCCTGCAGATCCTCCCACTACTAACTCTTCCCCTGCCAGATCCCTGCAGATCCTCCCACTACTGACCCTCCAGCCGCTGCTCTGGTCTGCATCAGACCAGAGTAGTGGCAACTCGTCATCCCGCGCGGCGCCTGCGACGAGACCAGACGGAGAAGACACGGAAGGTAAGTTCCGCCCCTCTGCCAGCCACCGCACGCACACACCGATCGGAGGAGACAGCGAGGGAGGGAGAGGACCCTAAGGTGAGCGAAGGGGGGGAGATGGCCCCCTTCTTCACCGCTCTCCCTCTTCTCTGCTCCCCTCCTGGGGGGGGGGGGACACCTGGCTAACTATTCTGGGGACATATACACCCTGGCTACATATACTGGGCAAATATACACCCTGGCTACATATATTGGGGACATATACACCCTGGCTACATATACTGGGCCCATATACACCCTGGCTACATATACTGGGCCCATATACACCCTGGCTACATATACTGGGCCCATATACACCCTGGCTAAATATACTGGGCCCATATACACCCTGGCTACATATACTGGGCCCATATACACCCTGGCTACATATACTGGGCCCATATACACCCTGGCTATATATACTGGGGACATATTCCCCTGCCTACATATACTGGGCATATATACCCCCTGACTACATATACTGGGCCCATATACACCCTGGCTACATATACTGGGCCCATATACCCCCTGGCTACATATACTGGGCATATATACCCCCTGACTACATATACTGGGCCCATATACACCCTGGCTACATATACTGGGGACATATACACCCTGGCTACATATACTGGGCCCATATACACCCTGGCTACATATACTGGGCCCATATACACCCTGGCTAAATATACTGGGCCCATATACACCCTGGCTACATATACTGGGCCCATATACACCCTGGCTACATATACTGGGCATATATACTCCCTGACTACATATACTGGGCCCATATACACCCTGGCTACATATACTGGGCCCATATACACCCTGGCTACATATACTGGGCCCATATACACCCTGGCTACATATACTGAGCCCATATACCGCTGGCTATATATACTGGGGACATATTCCCCTGCCTACATATACTGGGGACATATACCTCTGGCTACATATACTGGGCACATATATCCCTGGCTACATATACTGGGGACAACTGGCTGTTTGTCATTATGTGCAGTTACTGGTGAAAAGCTGTCTCTTATTATGTGCAGTTACTGGTGAAAAGCTGTCTCTTATTATGTGCATTTACTGGTGAAAAGCTGTCTCTTATGTGCATTTACTGGTGAAAAGCTGTCTCTTATGTGCATTTAGTGGTGAAAAGCTGTCTCTTATGTGCATTTAGTGGTGAAAAGATATCTCTTATGTGCATTTAGTGGTGAAAAGATGTCTCTTATGTGCATTTAGTGGTGAAAAGATGTCTCTTTTGTGCATTTACTGGTGAAAAGCTGTCTCTTATTATGTGCATTTACTGGTGAAAAGCTGTGTCTTATTATGTGCATTTACTGGTGAAAAGCTGTCTCTTGTGCATTTACTGGGGAAAAGCTGTCTCTTATTATGTGCATTTACTGGCGAAAAGGTGTCTCTTATAATGTGCATTTACTGGTGAAAAGCTGTCTCTTATGTGCAGTTACTGGTGAAAAACTGTCTCTTATGTGCACTGGACCAGTACTACTGGTGAGGACAGTTAGTGACATGGCTATGTACTCTGTAATGTGCTGCAGAAGATGTCAGTGCGATATAAATACTATAAATTTTTTTAAAAAAAAGCCCATTGCTTAGCCCCACTCTACATAAAAGTGCGCTTCTGACTCCGCCCCTAACTCCACCCCTAACTCCACCCCCTGTCCGGTTTTCTCCATCAGCCGACCTGGCAACCCTACCCTCCCCTGCCAGACCCCTGCAGATCCTCCCACTACTGACCCTCCCCTGCCAGATCCCTGCAGATCCTCCCACTACAGACCCTCCCCTGCCAGACCCCTGCAGATCCTCCCACTACTGACCCTCCCCTGCCAGACCCCTGCAGATCCTCCCACTACTGACCCTCCCCTGCCAGACCCCTGCAGATCCTCCCACTACTGACCCTCCCCCTGCCAGACACCTGCAGATCCTCCCACTACTGACCCTCCATTGCCAGATCCCTGCAGATCCTCCCACTACTGACCCTCCCCTGCCAGACCCCTGCATATCCTCCCACTACTGACCCTCCCCTGCCAGACCCCTGCAGATCCTCCCACTACTGACCCTCCCCCTGCCAGACACCAGCAGATCCTCCCACTACTGACCCTCCCCCTGCCAGACACCTGCAGATCCTCCCACTACTGACCCTCCCCTGCCAGATCACTGCAGATCCTCCCACTACTGACCCTCCCCTGCCAGATCCCCTGCAGATCCTCCCACTACTGACCGTCCCCTGCCAGACCCCTGCAGATCCTCCCACTACTGACCCTCCCCTGCCAGATCCCTGCAGATCCTCCCACTACTGACCCTCCCCTGCCAGATCCCTGCAGATCCTCCCACTACTGACCCTTCCCTGCCAGATCCTCCCACTACTGACCCTCCCCCTGCCAGACACCTGCAGATCCTTCCACTACTGACTCTCCCCTGCCAGACCTCTGCAGATCCTCCCACTACTGACTATTCCCCTGCCAGATCCCTGCAGATCCTCCCACTACTGACCCTCCCCCTGCCAGACCTCTGCAGATCCTCCCACTACTGACCCTCCCCTGCCAGACCCCTGCAGATCCTCCCACTACTGACCCTCCCCCTGCCAGACACCTGCAGATCCTCCCACTACTGACCCTCCCCTGCCAGACCTCTGCAGATCCTCCCACTACAGACCCTCCCCTGCCAGACCCCTGCAGATCCTCCCACTACTGACCCTCCCCTGCCAGACCCCTGCAGATCCTCCCACTACTGACCCTCCCCTGCCAGACCCCTGCAGATCCTCCCACTACTGACCCTCCCCTGCCAGACCCCTGCAGATCCTCCCACTACTGACCCTCCCCCTGCCAGACACCTGCAGATCCTCCCACTACTGACCCTCCCCTGCCAGACCCCTGCAGATCCTCCCACTACTGACCCTCCCCTGCCAGACCCCTGCAGATCCTCCCACTACTGACCCTCCCCTGCCAGACCCCTGCAGATCCTCCCACTACTGACCCTCCCCTGCCAGACCCCTGCAGATCCTCCCACTACTGACCCTCCCCCTGCCAAACACCAGCAGATCCTCCCACTACTGACCCTCCCCCTGCCAGACACCTGCAGATCCTCCCACTACTGACCCTCCCCTGCCAGATCCCTGCAGATCCTCCCACTACTGACCCTCCCCTGCCAGATCCCCTGCAGATCCTCCCACTACTGACCCTCCCCTGCCAGACCCCTGCAGATCCTCCCACTACTGACCCTCCCCTGCCAGATCCCTGCAGATCCTCCCACTACTGACCCTCCCCTGCCAGATCCCTGCAGATCCTCCCACTACTGACCCTCCCCTGCCAGATCCTCCCACTACTGACCCTCCCCCTGCCAGACACCTGCAGATCCTTCCACTACTGACTCTCCCCTGCCAGACCTCTGCAGATCCTCCCACTACTGACTATTCCCCTGCCAGATCCCTGCAGATCCTCCCACTACTGACCCTCCCCCTGCCAGACCTCTGCAGATCCTCCCACTACTGACCCTCCCCTGCCAGACCCCTGCAGATCCTCCCACTACTGACCCTCCCCCTGCCAGACACCTGCAGATCCTCCCACTACTGACCCTCCCCTGCCAGACCCCTGCAGATCCTCCCACTACTGACCCTCCCCTGCCAGACCCCTGCAGATCCTCCCACTACTGACCCTCCCCTGCCAGACCCCTGCAGATCCTCCCACTACTGACCCTCCCCTGCCAGACCCCTGAAGATCCTCCCACTACTGACCCTCCCCCTGCCAGACCCCTGCAGATCCTCCCACTACTGACCCTCCCCCTGCCAGATCCTCCCACTACTGACCCTCCCCTTCCAGACCCCTGCAGATCCTCCCACTACTGACCCTCCCCTCCCAGACCCCTGCAGATCCTCCCACTACTGACCCTCCCCTGCCAGACCCCTGCAGATCCTCCCACTACTGACCCTCCCCTGCCAGACCCCTGCAGATCCTCCCACTACTCACCCTCTCTGCCAGACCCCTGCAGATCCTCCCACTACTGACCCTCCCCTGCCAGATCCCTGCAGATCCTCCCACTACTGACCCTCCCCTGCCAGACCCCTGCAGATCCTCCCACTACTGACTCTTCCCCACCAGATCCCTGCAGATCCTCCCACTACTGACCCTCCCCTGCCAGACCCCTGCAGATCCTCCCACTACTGACCCTCCCCTGCCAGACCCCTGCAGATCCTCCCACTACTGACCCTCCCCTGCCAGATCCCTGCAGATCCTCCCACTACTGACCCTCCCCTGCCAGATCCCTGCAGATCCTCCCACCACTGACCCTCCCCTGCCAGACCCCTGCAGATCCTCCCACTACTGACCCTCCCCCTGCCAGATCCTCCCACTACTGACCCTCCCCTGCCAGACCCCTGCAGATCCTCCCACTACTGACCCTCCCCTGCCAGACCCCTGCAGATCCTCCCACTACTGACCCTCCCCTGCCAGACCCCTGCAGATCCTCCCACTACTGACCCTCCCCCTGCCAGACCCCTGCAGATCCTCCCACTACTGACCCTCCCCTGCCAGATCCCTACAGACCCTCCCACTACTGACCCTCCCCTGCCAGATCCCTGCAGATCCTCCCACTACTGACCCTCCCCTGCCAGATCCCTGCAGATCCTCCCACTACTGACCCTCCCCTGCCAGACCCCTGCAGATCCTCCCACTACTGACCCTCCCCCGCCAGACACCTGCAGATCCTCCCACTACTGACCCTCCCCTGCCAGATCCCTGCAGATCCTCCCACTACTGACCCTCCCCTGCCAGACCCCTGCAGATCCTCCCACTACTGACCCTCCCCTGCCAGACCCCTGCAGATCCTCCCACTACTGACCCTCCCCTGCCAGACCCCTGCAGATCCTCCCACTACTGACCCTCCCCTGCCAGACCCCTGCAGCTCCTCCCACTACTGACCCTCCCCTGCCAGACCCCTGCAGATCCTCCCATTACTGGCCCTCCCCTGCCAGATCCCTGCAGATCCTTCCACTACTGACCCTCCCCTGCCAGATCCCTGCAGATCCTCCCACTACTGACCCTCCCCTGCCAGACCCCTGCAGATCCTCCCACTACTGACCCTCCCCTGCCAGACCTCTGCAGATCCTCCCACTACTGACCCTCCCCTGCCAGACCCCTGCAGATCCTCCCACTACTGACCCTCCCCTGCCAGACCCCTGCAGATCCTCCCACTACTGACCCTCCCCTGCCAGACCCCTGCAGATCCTCCCACTACTGACCCTCCCCTGCCAGACCCCTGCAGCTCCTCCCACTACTGACCCTCCCCTGCCAGATCCCTGCAGATCCTCCCACTACTGACCCTCCCCTGCCAGACCCCTGCAGATCCTCCCACTACTGACCCTCCCCTGCCAGACCTCTGCAGATCCTCCCACTACTGACCCTCCCCTGCCAGACCCCTGCAGATCCTCCCACTACTGGCCCTCCCCTGCCAGACCCCTGCAGATCCTCCCACTACTGACCCTCCCCTGCCAGACCCCTGCAGATCCTCCCACTACTGACCCTCCCCTGCCAGACCCCTGCAGCTCCTCCCACTACTGACCCTCCCCTGCCAGACCCCTGTAGATCCTCCCACTACTGGCCCTCCCCTGCCAGACCCCTGCAGATCCTCCCACTACTGACCCTCCCCTGCCAGACCCCTGCAGATCCTCCCACTACTGACCCTCCCCTGCCAGACCCCTGAAGATCCTCCCACTACTGACCCTCCCCTGCCAGACCCCTGCAGATCCTCCCACTACTGACCCTCCCCCTGCCAGATCCTCCCACTACTGACCCTCCCCTGCCAGACCCCTGCAGATCCTCCCACTACTGACCCTCCCCTGCCAGACCCCTGCAGATCCTCCCACTACTGACCCTCCCCTGCCAGACCCCTGCAGATCCTCCCACTACTGACCCTCCCCTGCCAGACCCCTGCAGATCCTCCCACTACTGACCCTCCCCTGCCAAACCCCTGCAGATCCTCCCACTACTGACCCTCCCCTGCCAGACCCCTGCAGATCCTCCCACTACTGACCCTCCCCTGCCAGATCCCTGCAGATCCTCCCACTACTGACCCTCCCCTGCCAGACCCCTGCAGATCCTCCCACTACTGACCCTCCCCTGCCAGACCCCTGCAGATCCTCCCACTACTGACCCTCCCCTGCCAGACCCCTGCAGCTCCTCCCACTACTGACCCTCCCCTGCCAGACCCCTGCAGATCCTCCCACTACTGGCCCTCCCCTGCCAGACCCCTGCAGATCCTCCCACTACTGACCCTCCCCTGCCAGACCCCTGCAGATCCTCCCACTACTGACCCTCCCCTGCCAGACCCCTGCAGATCCTCCCACTACTGACCCTCCCCTGCCAGACCCCTGCAGATCCTCCCACTACTGACCCTCCCCCTGCCAGATCCTCCCACTACTGACCCTCCCCTGCCAGACCCCTGCAGATCCTCCCACTACTGACCCTCCCCTGCCAGACCCCTGCAGATCCTCCCACTACTGACCCTCCCCTGCCAGACCCCTGCAGATCCTCCCACTACTGACCCTCCCCCTGCCAGACCCCTGCAGATCCTCCCACTACTGACCCTCCCCTGCCAGATCCCTACAGACCCTCCCACTACTGACCCTCCCCTGCCAGATCCCTGCAGATCCTCCCACTACTGACCCTCCCCTGCCAGATCCCTGCAGATCCTCCCACTACTGACCCTCCCCTGCCAGACCCCTGCAGATCCTCCCACTACTGACCCTCCCCCGCCAGACACCTGCAGATCCTCCCACTACTGACCCTCCCCTGCCAGATCCCTGCAGATCCTCCCACTACTGACCCTCCCCTGCCAGACCCCTGCAGATCCTCCCACTACTGACCCTCCCCTGCCAGACCCCTGCAGATCCTCCCACTACTGACCCTCCCACTGCCAGACACCAGCAGATCCTCCCACTACTGACCCTCCCCCTGCCAGACACCTGCAGATCCTCCCACTACTGACCCTCCCCTGCCAGATCCCTGCAGATCCTCCCACTACTGACCCTCCCCTGCCAGATCCCCTGCAGATCCTCCCACTACTGACCCTCCCCTGCCAGACCCCTGCAGATCCTCCCACTACTGACCCTCCCCTGCCAGATCCCTGCAGATCCTCCCACTACTGACCCTCCCCTGCCAGATCCTCCCACTACTGACCCTCCCCCTGCCAGACACCTGCAGATCCTTCCACTACTGACCCTCCCCTGCCAGACCCCTGCAGATCCTCCCACTACTGACCCTCCCCTGCCAGACCCCTGCAGCTCCTCCCACTACTGACCCTCCCCTGCCAGACCCCTGTAGATCCTCCCACTACTGGCCCTCCCCTGCCAGACCCCTGCAGATCCTCCCACTACTGACCCTCCCCTGCCAGACCCCTGCAGATCCTCCCACTACTGACCCTCCCCTGCCAGACCCCTGAAGATCCTCCCACTACTGACCCTCCCCTGCCAGACCCCTGCAGATCCTCCCACTACTGACCCTCCCCCTGCCAGATCCTCCCACTACTGACCCTCCCCTGCCAGACCCCTGCAGATCCTCCCACTACTGACCCTCCCCTGCCAGACCCCTGCAGATCCTCCCACTACTGACCCTCCCCTGCCAGACCCCTGCAGATCCTCCCACTACTGACCCTCCCCTGCCAGACCCCTGCAGATCCTCCCACTACTGACCCTCCCCTGCCAGACCCCTGCAGATCCTCCCACTACTGACCCTCCCCTGCCAGACCCCTGCAGATCCTCCCACTACTGACCCTCCCCTGCCAGATCCCTGCAGATCCTCCCACTACTGACCCTCCCCTGCCAGACCCCTGCAGATCCTCCCACTACTGACCCTCCCCTGCCAGACCCCTGCAGATCCTCCCACTACTGACCCTCCCCTGCCAGACCCCTGCAGCTCCTCCCACTACTGACCCTCCCCTGCCAGACCCCTGCAGATCCTCCCACTACTGGTCCTCCCCTGCCAGACCCCTGCAGATCCTCCCACTACTGACCCTCCCCTGCCAGACCCCTGCAGATCCTCCCACTATTGACCCTCCCCTGCCAGACCCCTGCAGATCCTCCCACTACTGACCCTTCCCTGCCAGACCCCTGCAGATCCTCCCACTACTGACCCTCCCCCTGCCAGACCCCTGCAGATCCTCCCACTACTGACCCTCCCCTGCCAGATCCCTACAGACCCTCCCACTACTGACCCTCCCCTGCCAGACCCCTGCAGATCCTCCCACTACTGACCCTCCCCCTGCCAGACCCCTGCAGATCCTCCCACTACTGACCCTCCCCCTGCCAGACCCCTGCAGATCCTCCCACTACTGACCCTCCCCTGCCAGATCCCTACAGACCCTCCCACTACTGACCCTCCCCTGCCAGATCCCTGCAGATCCTCCCACTACTGACCCTCCCCTGCCAGATCCCTGCAGATCCTCCCACTACTGACCCTCCCCTGCCAGACCCCTGCAGATCCTCCCACTACTGACCCTCCCCCGCCAGACACCTGCAGATCCTCCCACTACTGACCCTCCCCTGCCAGATCCCTGCAGATCCTCCCACTACTGACCCTCCCCTGCCAGACCCCTGCAGATCCTCCCACTACTGACCCTCCCCTGCCAGACCCCTGCAGATCCTCCCACTACTGACCCTCCCACTGCCAGACACCAGCAGATCCTCCCACTACTGACCCTCCCCCTGCCAGACACCTGCAGATCCTCCCACTACTGACCCTCCCCTGCCAGATCCCTGCAGATCCTCCCACTACTGACCCTCCCCTGCCAGATCCCCTGCAGATCCTCCCACTACTGACCCTCCCCTGCCAGACCCCTGCAGATCCTCCCACTACTGACCCTCCCCTGCCAGATCCCTGCAGATCCTCCCACTACTGACCCTCCCCTGCCAGATCCCTGCAGATCCTCCCACTACTGACCCTCCCCTGCCAGATCCTCCCACTACTGACCCTCCCCCTGCCAGACACCTGCAGATCCTTCCACTACTGACTCTCCCCTGCCAGACCTCTGCAGATCCTCCCACTACTGACTATTCCCCTGCCAGATCCCTGCAGATCCTCCCACTACTGACCCTCCCCCTGCCAGACCTCTGCAGATCCTCCCACTACTGACCCTCCCCTGCCAGACCCCTGCAGATCCTCCCACTTCTGACCCTCCCCCTGCCAGACCCCTGCAGATCCTCCCACTACTGACCCTCCCCTGCCAGATCCCTGCAGATCCTTCCACTACTGACCCTCCCCTGCCAGATCCCTGCAGATCCTCCCACTACTGACCCTCCCCTGCCAGACCCCTGCAGATCCTCCCACTACTGACCCTCCCCTGCCAGACCCCTGCAGATCCTCCCACTACTGACCCTCCCCTGCCAGACCCCTGCAGCTCCTCCCACTACTGACCCTCCCCTGCCAGACCCCTGTAGATCCTCCCACTACTGGCCCTCCCCTGCCAGACCCCTGCAGATCCTCCCACTACTGACCCTCCCCTGCCAGACCCCTGCAGATCCTCCCACTACTGACCCTCCCCTGCCAGACCCCTGAAGATCCTCCCACTACTGACCCTCCCCTGCCAGACCCCTGCAGATCCTCCCACTACTGACCCTCCCCCTGCCAGATCCTCCCACTACTGACCCTCCCCTGCCAGACCCCTGCAGATCCTCCCACTACTGACCCTCCCCTGCCAGACCCCTGCAGATCCTCCCACCACTGACCCTCCCCTGCCAGACCCCTGCAGATCCTCCCACTACTGACCCTCCCCTGCCAGACCCCTGCAGATCCTCCCACTACTGACCCTCCCCTGCCAGACCCCTGCAGATCCTCCCACTACTGACCCTCCCCTGCCAGACCCCTGCAGATCCTCCCACTACTGACCCTCCCCTGCCAGATCCCTGCAGATCCTCCCACTACTGACCCTCCCCTGCCAGACCCCTGCAGATCCTCCCACTACTGACTCTTCCCTGCCAGACCCCTGCAGATCCTCCCACTACTGACCCTCCCCTGCCAGATCCCTGCAGATCCTCCCACTACTGTCCCTCCCCCACCAGATCCCTGCAGATCCTCCCACTACTGACCCTCCCCTGCCAGACCTCTGCAGATCCTCCCACTACTGACCCTCCCCTGCCAGACCCCTGCAGATCCTCCCACTACTGACCCTCCCCTGCCAGACCCCTGCAGATCCTCCCACTACTGACCCTCCCCTGCCAGATCCCTGCAGATCCTCCCACTACTGACCCTCCCCTGCCAGACCCCTGCAGATCCTCCCACTACTGACCCTCCCCTGCCAGATCTCTGCAGATCCTCCCACTACTGACCCTCCCCTGCCAGACCCCTGCAGATCCTCCCACTACTGACCCTCCCCTGCCAGATCTCTGCAGATCCTCCCACTACTGACCCTCCCCTGCCAGACACCTTCATATCCTCCCACTACTGACCATCCCCTGCCAGACCCCTGCAGATCCTCCCACTACTGACCCTCCCCTGCCAGACCCCTGCAGATCCTCCCACTACTGACCCTCTCCTGCCAGATCCCTGCATATCCTCCCACTACTGACCCTCCCCTGCCAGACCCCTGCAGATCCTCCCACTACTGACCCTCCCCTGCCAGATCCCTGCAGATCCTCCCACTACTGACCCTCCCCTGCCAGACCCCTGCAGATCCTCCCACTACTGACCCTCCCCCTGCCAGACCCCTGCAGATCCTCCCACTACTGACCCTCCCCTGCCAGACCCCTGCAGATCCTCCCACTACTGACCCTCCCCTGCCAGATCCCTGCAGATCCTCCCACTACTGACCCTCCCCTGCCAGACCCCTGCAGATCCTCCTACTACTTACCCTCCCCTGCCAGATCCCTGCAGATCCTCCCACTACTGACCCTCCCCTGCCAGATCCTCCCACTACTGACCCTCCCCTGCCAGATCCCTGCAGATCCTCCCACTACTGACCCTCCCCTGCCAGACCCCTGCAGATCCTCCCACTACTGACCCTCCCCTGCCAGACCCCTGCAGATCCTCCCACTACTGGCCCTCCCCTGCCAGACCCCTGCAGATCCTCCCACTACTGACCCTCCCCTGCCAGATCCCTGCAGATCCTCCCACTACTGGCCCTCCCCTGCCAGATCCCTGCAGATCCTCCCACTACTGACCCTCCCCTGCCAGATCCCTGCAGATCCTCCCACTACTGACCCTCCCCTGCCAGACCCCTGCAGATCCTCCCACTACTGACCCTCCCCTGCCAGACACCTGCAGATCCTCCTACTACTGACCCTCCCCTGCCAGATCCCTGCAGATCCTCCCACTACTGACCCTCCCCCTGCCAGATCCTCCCACTACTGACCCTCCCCTGCCAGACCCCTGCAGATCCTCCCACTACTGACCCTCCCCTGCCAGACCCCTGCAGATCCTCCCACTACTGACCCTCCCCTGCCAGACCCCTGCAGATCCTCCCACTACTGACCCTCCCCCTGCCAGACCCCTGCAGATCCTCCCACTACTGACCCTCCCCTGCCAGATCCCTACAGACCCTCCCACTACTGACCCTCCCCTGCCAGATCCCTGCAGATCCTCCCACTACTGACCCTCCCCTGCCAGATCCCTGCAGATCCTCCCACTACTGACCCTCCCCTGCCAGACCCCTGCAGATCCTCCCACTACTGACCCTCCCCCGCCAGACACCTGCAGATCCTCCCACTACTGACCCTCCCCTGCCAGATCCCTGCAGATCCTCCCACTACTGACCCTCCCCTGCCAGACCCCTGCAGATCCTCCCACTACTGACCCTCCCCTGCCAGACCCCTGCAGATCCTCCCACTACTGACCCTCCCACTGCCAGACACCAGCAGATCCTCCCACTACTGACCCTCCCCCTGCCAGACACCTGCAGATCCTCCCACTACTGACCCTCCCCTGCCAGATCCCTGCAGATCCTCCCACTACTGACCCTCCCCTGCCAGATCCCCTGCAGATCCTCCCACTACTGACCCTCCCCTGCCAGACCCCTGCAGATCCTCCCACTACTGACCCTCCCCTGCCAGATCCCTGCAGATCCTCCCACTACTGACCCTCCCCTGCCAGATCCTCCCACTACTGACCCTCCCCCTGCCAGACACCTGCAGATCCTTCCACTACTGACCCTCCCCTGCCAGACCCCTGCAGATCCTCCCACTACTGACCCTCCCCTGCCAGACCCCTGCAGCTCCTCCCACTACTGACCCTCCCCTGCCAGACCCCTGTAGATCCTCCCACTACTGGCCCTCCCCTGCCAGACCCCTGCAGATCCTCCCACTACTGACCCTCCCCTGCCAGACCCCTGCAGATCCTCCCACTACTGACCCTCCCCTGCCAGACCCCTGAAGATCCTCCCACTACTGACCCTCCCCTGCCAGACCCCTGCAGATCCTCCCACTACTGACCCTCCCCCTGCCAGATCCTCCCACTACTGACCCTCCCCTGCCAGACCCCTGCAGATCCTCCCACTACTGACCCTCCCCTGCCAGACCCCTGCAGATCCTCCCACTACTGACCCTCCCCTGCCAGACCCCTGCAGATCCTCCCACTACTGACCCTCCCCTGCCAGACCCCTGCAGATCCTCCCACTACTGACCCTCCCCTGCCAGACCCCTGCAGATCCTCCCACTACTGACCCTCCCCTGCCAGACCCCTGCAGATCCTCCCACTACTGACCCTCCCCTGCCAGATCCCTGCAGATCCTCCCACTACTGACCCTCCCCTGCCAGACCCCTGCAGATCCTCCCACTACTGACCCTCCCCTGCCAGACCCCTGCAGATCCTCCCACTACTGACCCTCCCCTGCCAGACCCCTGCAGCTCCTCCCACTACTGACCCTCCCCTGCCAGACCCCTGCAGATCCTCCCACTACTGGTCCTCCCCTGCCAGACCCCTGCAGATCCTCCCACTACTGACCCTCCCCTGCCAGACCCCTGCAGATCCTCCCACTATTGACCCTCCCCTGCCAGACCCCTGCAGATCCTCCCACTACTGACCCTTCCCTGCCAGACCCCTGCAGATCCTCCCACTACTGACCCTCCCCCTGCCAGACCCCTGCAGATCCTCCCACTACTGACCCTCCCCTGCCAGATCCCTACAGACCCTCCCACTACTGACCCTCCCCTGCCAGACCCCTGCAGATCCTCCCACTACTGACCCTCCCCCTGCCAGACCCCTGCAGATCCTCCCACTACTGACCCTCCCCCTGCCAGACCCCTGCAGATCCTCCCACTACTGACCCTCCCCTGCCAGATCCCTACAGACCCTCCCACTACTGACCCTCCCCTGCCAGATCCCTGCAGATCCTCCCACTACTGACCCTCCCCTGCCAGATCCCTGCAGATCCTCCCACTACTGACCCTCCCCTGCCAGACCCCTGCAGATCCTCCCACTACTGACCCTCCCCCGCCAGACACCTGCAGATCCTCCCACTACTGACCCTCCCCTGCCAGATCCCTGCAGATCCTCCCACTACTGACCCTCCCCTGCCAGACCCCTGCAGATCCTCCCACTACTGACCCTCCCCTGCCAGACCCCTGCAGATCCTCCCACTACTGACCCTCCCACTGCCAGACACCAGCAGATCCTCCCACTACTGACCCTCCCCCTGCCAGACACCTGCAGATCCTCCCACTACTGACCCTCCCCTGCCAGATCCCTGCAGATCCTCCCACTACTGACCCTCCCCTGCCAGATCCCCTGCAGATCCTCCCACTACTGACCCTCCCCTGCCAGACCCCTGCAGATCCTCCCACTACTGACCCTCCCCTGCCAGATCCCTGCAGATCCTCCCACTACTGACCCTCCCCTGCCAGATCCCTGCAGATCCTCCCACTACTGACCCTCCCCTGCCAGATCCTCCCACTACTGACCCTCCCCCTGCCAGACACCTGCAGATCCTTCCACTACTGACTCTCCCCTGCCAGACCTCTGCAGATCCTCCCACTACTGACTATTCCCCTGCCAGATCCCTGCAGATCCTCCCACTACTGACCCTCCCCCTGCCAGACCTCTGCAGATCCTCCCACTACTGACCCTCCCCTGCCAGACCCCTGCAGATCCTCCCACTTCTGACCCTCCCCCTGCCAGACCCCTGCAGATCCTCCCACTACTGACCCTCCCCTGCCAGATCCCTGCAGATCCTTCCACTACTGACCCTCCCCTGCCAGATCCCTGCAGATCCTCCCACTACTGACCCTCCCCTGCCAGACCCCTGCAGATCCTCCCACTACTGACCCTCCCCTGCCAGACCCCTGCAGATCCTCCCACTACTGACCCTCCCCTGCCAGACCCCTGCAGCTCCTCCCACTACTGACCCTCCCCTGCCAGACCCCTGTAGATCCTCCCACTACTGGCCCTCCCCTGCCAGACCCCTGCAGATCCTCCCACTACTGACCCTCCCCTGCCAGACCCCTGCAGATCCTCCCACTACTGACCCTCCCCTGCCAGACCCCTGAAGATCCTCCCACTACTGACCCTCCCCTGCCAGACCCCTGCAGATCCTCCCACTACTGACCCTCCCCCTGCCAGATCCTCCCACTACTGACCCTCCCCTGCCAGACCCCTGCAGATCCTCCCACTACTGACCCTCCCCTGCCAGACCCCTGCAGATCCTCCCACCACTGACCCTCCCCTGCCAGACCCCTGCAGATCCTCCCACTACTGACCCTCCCCTGCCAGACCCCTGCAGATCCTCCCACTACTGACCCTCCCCTGCCAGACCCCTGCAGATCCTCCCACTACTGACCCTCCCCTGCCAGACCCCTACAGATCCTCCCACTACTGACCCTCCCCTGCCAGATCCCTGCAGATCCTCCCACTACTGACCCTCCCCTGCCAGACCCCTGCAGATCCTCCCACTACTGACTCTTCCCTGCCAGACCCCTGCAGATCCTCCCACTACTGACCCTCCCCTGCCAGATCCCTGCAGATCCTCCCACTACTGTCCCTCCCCCACCAGATCCCTGCAGATCCTCCCACTACTGACCCTCCCCTGCCAGACCTCTGCAGATCCTCCCACTACTGACCCTCCCCTGCCAGACCCCTGCAGATCCTCCCACTACTGACCCTCCCCTGCCAGATCCCTGCAGATCCTCCCACTACTGACCCTCCCCTGCCAGACCCCTGCAGATCCTCCCACTACTGACCCTCCCCTGCCAGATCTCTGCAGATCCTCCCACTACTGACCCTCCCCTGCCAGACCCCTGCAGATCCTCCCACTACTGACCCTCCCCTGCCAGATCTCTGCAGATCCTCCCACTACTGACCCTCCCCTGCCAGACACCTTCATATCCTCCCACTACTGACCATCCCCTGCCAGACCCCTGCAGATCCTCCCACTACTGACCCTCCCCTGCCAGACCCCTGCAGATCCTCCCACTACTGACCCTCTCCTGCCAGATCCCTGCATATCCTCCCACTACTGACCCTCCCCTGCCAGACCCCTGCAGATCCTCCCACTACTGACCCTCCCCTGCCAGATCCCTGCAGATCCTCCCACTACTGACCCTCCCCTGCCAGACCCCTGCAGATCCTCCCACTACTGACCCTCCCCCTGCCAGACCCCTGCAGATCCTCCCACTACTGACCCTCCCCTGCCAGACCCCTGCAGATCCTCCCACTACTGACCCTCCCCTGCCAGATCCCTGCAGATCCTCCCACTACTGACCCTCCCCTGCCAGACCCCTGCAGATCCTCCTACTACTGACCCTCCCCTGCCAGATCCCTGCAGATCCTCCCACTACTGACCCTCCCCTGCCAGATCCTCCCACTACTGACCCTCCCCTGCCAGATCCCTGCAGATCCTCCCACTACTGACCCTCCCCTGCCAGACCCCTGCAGATCCTCCCACTACTGACCCTCCCCTGCCAGACCCCTGCAGATCCTCCCACTACTGGCCCTCCCCTGCCAGACCCCTGCAGATCCTCCCACTACTGACCCTCCCCTGCCAGATCCCTGCAGATCCTCCCACTACTGGCCCTCCCCTGCCAGATCCCTGCAGATCCTCCCACTACTGACCCTCCCCTGCCAGATCCCTGCAGATCCTCCCACTACTGACCCTCCCCTGCCAGACCCCTGCAGATCCTCCCACTACTGACCCTCCCCTGCCAGACACCTGCAGATCCTCCTACTACTGACCCTCCCCTGCCAGATCCCTGCAGATCCTCCCACTACTGACCCTCCCCTGCCAGATCCTCCCACTACTGACCCTCCCCTGCCAGACACCTGCAGATCCTCCTACTACTGACCCTTCCCTGCCAGATCCCTGCAGATCCTCCCACTACTGACCCTCCCCTGCCAGATCCTCCCACTACTGACCCTCCCCTGCCAGATCCTCCCACTACTGACCCTCCCCTGCCAGACCCCTGCAGATCCTCCCACTACTGACCCTCCCCTGCCAGACCCCTGCAGATCCTCCCACTACTGACCCTCCCCCTGCCAGACCCCTGCAGATCCTCCCACTACTGACCCTCCCCTGCCAGACCCCTGCAGATCCTCCCACTACTGACCCTCCCCTGCCAGACCCCTGCAGATCCCCCCACTACTGACCCTCCCCTGCCAGACCCCTGCAGATCCTCCCACTACTGACCCTCCCCTGCCAGACCCCTGCAGATCCTCCCTCTACTGACCCTCCCCTGCCAGATCCCTGCAGATCCTCCCACTACTGACCCTCCCCTGCCAGACCCCTGCAGATCATCCCACTACTGACTCTTCCCTGCCAGACCCCTGCAGATCCTCCCACTACTGACCCTCCCCTGCCAGACCCCTGCAGATCCTCCCTCTACTGACCCTCCCCTGCCAGATCCCTGCAGATCCTCCCACTACTGACCCTCCCCTGCCAGACCCCTGCAGATCATCCCACTACTGACTCTTCCCTGCCAGACCCCTGCAGATCCTCCCACTACTGACCCTCCCCTGCCAGACCCCTGCAGATCCTCCCACTACTGACTCTTCCCTGCCAGACCCCTGCAGATCCTCCCACTACTGACCCTCCCCTGCCAGACCCCTGCAGATCCTCCCACTACTGACCCTCCCCTGCCAGACCCCTGCAGATCCTCCCACTACTGACCCTCCCCTGCCAGACCCCTGCAGATCCTCCCACTACTGACCCTCCCCTGCCAGACCCCTGCAGATCCTCCCACTACTGACCCTCCCCTGCCAGACCCCTGCAGATCCTCCCACTACTGACCCTCCCCTGCCAGACCCCTGCAGATCCTCCCACTACTGACCCTCCCCTGCCAGACCCCTGCAGATCCTCCCACTACTGACCCTCCCCTGCCAGATCCCTGCAGATCCTCCCACTACTGACCCTCCCCTGCCAGACCCCTGCAGATCCTCCCACTACTGACCCTCCCCTGCCAGACCCCTGCAGATCCTCCCACTACTGACCCTCCCCTGCCAGACCCCTGCAGCTCCTCCCACTACTGACCCTCCCCTGCCAGACCCCTGCAGATCCTCCCACTACTGGTCCTCCCCTGCCAGACCCCTGCAGATCCTCCCACTACTGACCCTCCCCTGCCAGACCCCTGCAGATCCTCCCACTATTGACCCTCCCCTGCCAGACCCCTGCAGATCCTCCCACTACTGACCCTTCCCTGCCAGACCCCTGCAGATCCTCCCACTACTGACCCTCCCCCTGCCAGACCCCTGCAGATCCTCCCACTACTGACCCTCCCCTGCCAGATCCCTACAGACCCTCCCACTACTGACCCTCCCCTGCCAGACCCCTGCAGATCCTCCCACTACTGACCCTCCCCCTGCCAGACCCCTGCAGATCCTCCCACTACTGACCCTCCCCCTGCCAGACCCCTGCAGATCCTCCCACTACTGACCCTCCCCTGCCAGATCCCTACAGACCCTCCCACTACTGACCCTCCCCTGCCAGATCCCTGCAGATCCTCCCACTACTGACCCTCCCCTGCCAGATCCCTGCAGATCCTCCCACTACTGACCCTCCCCTGCCAGACCCCTGCAGATCCTCCCACTACTGACCCTCCCCCGCCAGACACCTGCAGATCCTCCCACTACTGACCCTCCCCTGCCAGATCCCTGCAGATCCTCCCACTACTGACCCTCCCCTGCCAGACCCCTGCAGATCCTCCCACTACTGACCCTCCCCTGCCAGACCCCTGCAGATCCTCCCACTACTGACCCTCCCACTGCCAGACACCAGCAGATCCTCCCACTACTGACCCTCCCCCTGCCAGACACCTGCAGATCCTCCCACTACTGACCCTCCCCTGCCAGATCCCTGCAGATCCTCCCACTACTGACCCTCCCCTGCCAGATCCCCTGCAGATCCTCCCACTACTGACCCTCCCCTGCCAGACCCCTGCAGATCCTCCCACTACTGACCCTCCCCTGCCAGATCCCTGCAGATCCTCCCACTACTGACCCTCCCCTGCCAGATCCCTGCAGATCCTCCCACTACTGACCCTCCCCTGCCAGATCCTCCCACTACTGACCCTCCCCCTGCCAGACACCTGCAGATCCTTCCACTACTGACTCTCCCCTGCCAGACCTCTGCAGATCCTCCCACTACTGACTATTCCCCTGCCAGATCCCTGCAGATCCTCCCACTACTGACCCTCCCCCTGCCAGACCTCTGCAGATCCTCCCACTACTGACCCTCCCCTGCCAGACCCCTGCAGATCCTCCCACTTCTGACCCTCCCCCTGCCAGACCCCTGCAGATCCTCCCACTACTGACCCTCCCCTGCCAGATCCCTGCAGATCCTTCCACTACTGACCCTCCCCTGCCAGATCCCTGCAGATCCTCCCACTACTGACCCTCCCCTGCCAGACCCCTGCAGATCCTCCCACTACTGACCCTCCCCTGCCAGACCCCTGCAGATCCTCCCACTACTGACCCTCCCCTGCCAGACCCCTGCAGCTCCTCCCACTACTGACCCTCCCCTGCCAGACCCCTGTAGATCCTCCCACTACTGGCCCTCCCCTGCCAGACCCCTGCAGATCCTCCCACTACTGACCCTCCCCTGCCAGACCCCTGCAGATCCTCCCACTACTGACCCTCCCCTGCCAGACCCCTGAAGATCCTCCCACTACTGACCCTCCCCTGCCAGACCCCTGCAGATCCTCCCACTACTGACCCTCCCCCTGCCAGATCCTCCCACTACTGACCCTCCCCTGCCAGACCCCTGCAGATCCTCCCACTACTGACCCTCCCCTGCCAGACCCCTGCAGATCCTCCCACCACTGACCCTCCCCTGCCAGACCCCTGCAGATCCTCCCACTACTGACCCTCCCCTGCCAGACCCCTGCAGATCCTCCCACTACTGACCCTCCCCTGCCAGACCCCTGCAGATCCTCCCACTACTGACCCTCCCCTGCCAGACCCCTGCAGATCCTCCCACTACTGACCCTCCCCTGCCAGATCCCTGCAGATCCTCCCACTACTGACCCTCCCCTGCCAGACCCCTGCAGATCCTCCCACTACTGACTCTTCCCTGCCAGACCCCTGCAGATCCTCCCACTACTGACCCTCCCCTGCCAGATCCCTGCAGATCCTCCCACTACTGTCCCTCCCCCACCAGATCCCTGCAGATCCTCCCACTACTGACCCTCCCCTGCCAGACCTCTGCAGATCCTCCCACTACTGACCCTCCCCTGCCAGACCCCTGCAGATCCTCCCACTACTGACCCTCCCCTGCCAGATCCCTGCAGATCCTCCCACTACTGACCCTCCCCTGCCAGACCCCTGCAGATCCTCCCACTACTGACCCTCCCCTGCCAGATCTCTGCAGATCCTCCCACTACTGACCCTCCCCTGCCAGACCCCTGCAGATCCTCCCACTACTGACCCTCCCCTGCCAGATCTCTGCAGATCCTCCCACTACTGACCCTCCCCTGCCAGACACCTTCATATCCTCCCACTACTGACCATCCCCTGCCAGACCCCTGCAGATCCTCCCACTACTGACCCTCCCCTGCCAGACCCCTGCAGATCCTCCCACTACTGACCCTCTCCTGCCAGATCCCTGCATATCCTCCCACTACTGACCCTCCCCTGCCAGACCCCTGCAGATCCTCCCACTACTGACCCTCCCCTGCCAGATCCCTGCAGATCCTCCCACTACTGACCCTCCCCTGCCAGACCCCTGCAGATCCTCCCACTACTGACCCTCCCCCTGCCAGACCCCTGCAGATCCTCCCACTACTGACCCTCCCCTGCCAGACCCCTGCAGATCCTCCCACTACTGACCCTCCCCTGCCAGATCCCTGCAGATCCTCCCACTACTGACCCTCCCCTGCCAGACCCCTGCAGATCCTCCTACTACTGACCCTCCCCTGCCAGATCCCTGCAGATCCTCCCACTACTGACCCTCCCCTGCCAGATCCTCCCACTACTGACCCTCCCCTGCCAGATCCCTGCAGATCCTCCCACTACTGACCCTCCCCTGCCAGACCCCTGCAGATCCTCCCACTACTGACCCTCCCCTGCCAGACCCCTGCAGATCCTCCCACTACTGGCCCTCCCCTGCCAGACCCCTGCAGATCCTCCCACTACTGACCCTCCCCTGCCAGATCCCTGCAGATCCTCCCACTACTGGCCCTCCCCTGCCAGATCCCTGCAGATCCTCCCACTACTGACCCTCCCCTGCCAGATCCCTGCAGATCCTCCCACTACTGACCCTCCCCTGCCAGACCCCTGCAGATCCTCCCACTACTGACCCTCCCCTGCCAGACACCTGCAGATCCTCCTACTACTGACCCTCCCCTGCCAGATCCCTGCAGATCCTCCCACTACTGACCCTCCCCTGCCAGATCCTCCCACTACTGACCCTCCCCTGCCAGACACCTGCAGATCCTCCTACTACTGACCCTTCCCTGCCAGATCCCTGCAGATCCTCCCACTACTGACCCTCCCCTGCCAGATCCTCCCACTACTGACCCTCCCCTGCCAGATCCTCCCACTACTGACCCTCCCCTGCCAGACCCCTGCAGATCCTCCCACTACTGACCCTCCCCTGCCAGACCCCTGCAGATCCTCCCACTACTGACCCTCCCCCTGCCAGACCCCTGCAGATCCTCCCACTACTGACCCTCCCCTGCCAGACCCCTGCAGATCCTCCCACTACTGACCCTCCCCTGCCAGACCCCTGCAGATCCCCCCACTACTGACCCTCCCCTGCCAGACCCCTGCAGATCCTCCCACTACTGACCCTCCCCTGCCAGACCCCTGCAGATCCTCCCTCTACTGACCCTCCCCTGCCAGATCCCTGCAGATCCTCCCACTACTGACCCTCCCCTGCCAGACCCCTGCAGATCATCCCACTACTGACTCTTCCCTGCCAGACCCCTGCAGATCCTCCCACTACTGACCCTCCCCTGCCAGACCCCTGCAGATCCTCCCTCTACTGACCCTCCCCTGCCAGATCCCTGCAGATCCTCCCACTACTGACCCTCCCCTGCCAGACCCCTGCAGATCATCCCACTACTGACTCTTCCCTGCCAGACCCCTGCAGATCCTCCCACTACTGACCCTCCCCTGCCAGACCCCTGCAGATCCTCCCACTACTGACTCTTCCCTGCCAGACCCCTGCAGATCCTCCCACTACTGACCCTCCCCTGCCAGACCCCTGCAGATCCTCCCACTACTGACCCTCCCCTGCCAGACCCCTGCAGATCCTCCCACTACTGACCCTCCCCTGCCAGACCCCTGCAGATCCTCCCACTACTGACCCTCCCCTGCCAGACCCCTGCAGATCCTCCCACTACTGACCCTCCCCTGCCAGACCCGTGCAGATCCTCCCACTACTGACCCTCCCCTGCCAGATCCCTGCAGATCCTCCCACTACTGACCCTCCCCTGCCAGATCCCTGCAGATCCTCCCACTACTGACCCTCCCCTGCCAGATCCTCCCACTACTGACCCTCCCCTGCCAGACACCTGCAGATCCTCCCACTACTGACCCTCCCCTGCCAGACCCCTGCAGATCCTCCCACTACTGACCCTCCCCTGCCAGACCCCTGCAGATCCTCCCACTACTGACCCTCCCCTGCCAGATCCCTGCAGATCCTCCCACTACTGACCCTCCCCTGCCAGACCCCTGCAGATCCTCCCACTACTGACCCTCCCCTGCCAGACCCCTGCAGATCCTCCCACTACTGACCCTCCCCTGCCAGACCCCTGCAGCTCCTCCCACTACTGACCCTCCCCTGCCAGACCCCTGCAGATCCTCCCACTACTGACCCTCCCCTGCCAGACCCGTGCAGATCCTCCCACTACTGACCCTCCCCTGCCAGATCCCTGCAGATCCTCCCACTACTGACCCTCCCCTGCCAGATCCCTGCAGATCCTCCCACTACTGACCCTCCCCTGCCAGATCCTCCCACTACTGACCCTCCCCTGCCAGACACCTGCAGATCCTCCCACTACTGACTCTTCCCTGCCAGACCCCTGCAGATCCTCCCACTACTGACCCTCCCCTGCCAGACCCCTGCAGATCCTCCCACTACTGACCCTCCCCTGCCAGACCCCTGCAGATCCTCCCACTACTGACCCTCCCCTGCCAGACCCCTGCAGATCCTCCCACTACTGACCCTCCCCTGCCAGACCCCTGCAGATCCTCCCACTACTGACCCTCCCCTGCCAGACCCCTGCAGATCCTCCCACTACTGACCCTCCCCTGCCAGACCCCTGCAGATCCTCCCACTACTGACCCTCCCCTGCCAGACCCCTGCAGATCCTCCCACTACTGACCCTCCCCTGCCAGATCCCTGCAGATCCTCCCACTACTGACCCTCCCCTGCCAGACCCCTGCAGATCCTCCCACTACTGACCCTCCCCTGCCAGACCCCTGCAGATCCTCCCACTACTGACCCTCCCCTGCCAGATCCCTGCAGATCCTCCCACTACTGACCCTCCCCTGCCAGACCCCTGCAGATCCTCCCACTACTGACCCTCCCCTGCCAGACCCCTGCAGATCCTCCCACTACTGACTCTCCCCTGCCAGACCCCTGCAGATCCTCCCACTACTGACCCTCCCCTGCCAGATCCCTGCAGATCCTCCCACTACTGACCCTCCCCTGCCAGACCCCTGCAGATCCTCCCACTACTGACCCTCCCCTGCCAGATCCCTGCAGATCCTCCCACTACTGACCATGTTCGGGATCACAATTCGGCGGGTGGAATCTTGCTATTTGCACTTGTGATTCCCGGCCAATAAAGCGAGGATCTCAGCACAATTACCCACAATACACTGTATGCAGCGCGTTTGTGATTGAATGTAATCACAAACGCTGCAGTGTGAATGTATACATAGGGATACATTGTAGCAGCGCTTTGCTGGTCGCTGGAGATCAACAAACCGCTGAAAAAACGCCCAGTGTGAACCAGCCCTTATTGGAGAGCTAAGCAGGGGCAATACTATGCTAATTATACAGAAATATCCCGATATACCCTCTGCTGCTCATCCATGCAGTATTTCCATAGGCGGCAGCGCCATCTGCTGCTTGTGCTGCGCTATATCTATACAGAAATCTGCAGAGCTTCTCTCAGCGGCGTATCAGCGCCACCTGCCGGACTTCCCCCGTAACTATTGCAGCAGAGACCACACAGCGCCACCTGCCGGACTTCCCTGTAACTATAGCAGCGAGGAGGCCACACAGCGCCACCTGCCGGGCGGGCTCCGCTATAGCAGCGCAGAGATCACACAGCGGAGGCGGCGGCCATGTTTCTGGAGTCCGGATACCACAATGAATTGCTGATGCTCCCCCTCCCCCTCAGGACGCTCCTGTGACGTGTTTATCATGCGACCAAACTTGTTGGGAGAGTCGGAAGGGCAGGTGAGAGGGCAGAGCATGGGGGGGTGGGAGATGGGGGCCCCCAATACTGAGGACACTGCAGGGGGGGATGGAGTACACTCCATATAGCAACTTTATGTGGCCAATACAGTCACCTGACATCAAACTCTGACCCCTCCCCCTCACTGTACCCGCCCCCCAGTGTCCCCCATGGTGTGTCCCAGCCCCCCAGTGTCCCCCATGGTGTGCCCCAGCCCCCCAGTGTCCCCCATGGTGTGTCCCAGCCCCCCAGTGTCCCCCATGGTGTGCCCCAGCCCCCCAGTGTCCCCCATGGTGTGTCCCAGCCCCCCAGTGTCCCCCATGGTGTGCCCCAGCCCCCCAGTGTCCCCCATAGTGTGCCCCAGCCCCCCAGTGTCCCCCATAGTGTGCCCCAGCCCCCCAGTGTCCCCCATGGTGTGTCCCAGCCCCCCAGTGTCCCCCATGGTGTGTCCCAGCCCCCCAGTGTCCCCCATGGTGTGCCCCAGCCCCCCAGTGTCCCCCATAGTGTGCCCCAGCCCCCCAGTGTCCCCCATAGTGTGCCCCAGCCCCCCAGTGTCCCCCATAGTGTGCCCCAGCCCCCCAGTGTCCCCCATGGTGTGTCCCTGCCCCCCAGTGTCCCCCATGGTGTGCTCCAGCCCCCCAGTGTCCCCCATGGTGTGTCCCAGCCCCCCAGTGTCCCCCATGGTGTGTCCCAGCCCCCCAGTGTCCCCCATGGTGTGTTCCAGCCCCCCAGTGTCCCCCATAGTGTGCCCCAGCCCCCCAGTGTCCCCCATAGTGTGCCCCAGCCCCCCAGTGTCCCCCATAGTGTGCCCCAGCCCCCCAGTGTCCTCCATGGTGTGCCCCAGCCCCCCAGTGTCCCCCATGGTGTGTCCCAGCCCCCCAGTGTCCCCCATGGTGTGCTCCAGCCCCCCAGTGTCCCCCATGGTGTGCCCCAGCCCCCCAGTGTCCCCCATAGTGTGCCCCAGCCTCCCAGTGTCCCCCATAGTGTGCCCCAGCCCCCCAGTGTCCCCCATAGTGTGCCCCAGCCCCCCAGTGTCCCCCATAGTGTGCCCCAGCCCCCCAGTGTCCCCCATAGTGTGCCCCAGCCCCCCAGTGTCCCCCATAGTGTGCCCCAGCCCCCCAGTGTCCCCCATAGTGTGCCCCAGCCCCCCAGTGTCCCCCATAGTGTGCCCCAGCCCCCCAGTGTCCCCCATAGTGTGCCCCAGCCCCCCAGTGTGTCCCATAGTGTGTCCCAGCTCCCCAGTGTGTCCCATAGTTTGCATCAGCCCCCCAGTGTCCCCCATAGTGTGCACCAGCCCCCCAGTGTCCTCCATAGTGTGTCCCAGCCCCCCAGTGTCCCCCATAGTGTGCCCCAGCCCCCCAGTGTCCCCCATAGTGTGCCCCAGCCCCCCAGTGTCCTCCATGGTGTGCCCCAGCCCCCCAGTGTCCCCCATAGTGTGCCCCACCCCCCAGTGTCCCCCATAGTGTGCCCCAGCCCCCCAGTTTCCCCCATAGTGTCCCCCATAGTGTGTCCCAGCTCCCCAGTGTCCCCCATAGTGTGCACCAGCCCCCCAGTGTCCTCCATAGTGTGTCCCAGCCCCCCAGTGTCCCCCATAGTGTGCACCAGCCCCCCAGTGTCCTCCATAGTGTGTCCCAGCCCCCCAGTGTCCTCCATAGTGTGTCCCAGCCCCCCAGTGTCCTCCATAGTGTGTCCCAGCCCCCCAGTGTCCCCCATAGTGTGTCCCAGCCCCCCAGTGACCCCCATAGTGTGTCCCAGCCCCCCTGTGTCCTTCATAGTGTGTCCCAGCTTCCCAGTGTCCCCCATAGTGTGTCCCAGCCCCCCTGTGTCCTTCATAGTGTGTCCCAGCTTCCCAGTGTCCCCCATAGTGTGTCCCAGCCCCCCTGTGTCCTTCATAGTGTGTCCCAGCTTCCCAGTGTCCCCCATAGTGTGTCCCAGCCCCCCTGTGTCCTTCATAGTGTGTCCCAGCTTCCCAGTGTCCCCATAGTGTGTCCTATCCCCCCAGTGTCCCCCAAAGTGGGACTGCCATCATATGCTCGTGGTGAAAACTGCCCAGGTGTTTTCCTCTTCCCTCATGAGTAATTGGCTGCAGTGAGAAGGAACCCTCAATGCTTTTTTTTCTGTTCTTACAGGAGTCTTGTGACTGATAACACTCTGAGCATCTCTGGTAGGAACACTGTGGAACAGCTGTGTGCGTATATATGCACATAAACAGGGTAAGCAAGTTGAGATAATGTTTGCTTTTAAACCCAACCCAAAAATATATAAAACCATTCCAATAATACAAATCAGACAATAAAATATCGGCGCCATACATGGTACTAAGGAAATATTTTAAATGTTCTAATAAGCGGGACAAATGGGCAAATAGAACTTGTGGGTTTAATCCACAGCAGAAGTTTTCATTTTAACCCTCTCCCGACTACCTAACGCCGATTGGCGTCTAAAAGTCCTGGAGTCGGGGTTAGCAGGGAACGCGCTCGCTCACACGCGCGTTCCCTGCGGGTAAACAAAGCGGGGCTCTATCATCAACATCATCAAAAAGCAAGTAAGTAGGTGTACATCGCTGTACAGGGGCCTGCTCTGTCACTTATCTGTCCCTCCCAACGGCTCACAATCTAATCCGTATCATAGGCTGAATCCTCTGAGAGGTGGTTGTAGTGTAAGGATCGCAATCTAGGGCTAACTTAGGGGAGGAGGGAAAAGAAATAGGGATTTTTTTTTATAAAAAGGATAATCTTTTATTAATTAAATATATATATATACATTGCAGCAGCAATCAGAGACCACCTTAGGGCTCGTTTCCACTATTGCGGTGCAGAATCGCCTGGATTCCACCGCTGATGAAATAGCATGCGGATGCGATTTTTTTCGCGGTTTTTGCCGCGAATTCGCATAGCTGAGGGTATATGCAAATTTAACCATGTCACTGCCTGTTTGAAGTTACATTGGCACCTATGCGAATTCGCATGCGAATTCGCATGAAAATTCACATACCATAGCCGCATGCGAATTCCCTATTAAATACATTAGTGGCGATTCGCATGCATTCCACTCGCAGGCGAATTCGTTGGCTCTTTTGTGCGTTTTTTAAACGCTGAAAAAAACGCACCTCAACAACGCTACAGTGGAAACAGGCCCATCCACTTGCATTACATGTGCGAATCCGCATGCGTTGGACTCATGCAGATTCGCGATAGTGGAAACGAGCCCTCAAGGAATCTCTATTAGTGGGAAGTGAAGGAGATAAAATTCATTTGGGTGGTAAGTTGTATGGCCCAGGAATTGGCTGTTAAAATTGTGACGTGCTTAATTGTAAAAAAAATGGCCTGGTCACTGGGAAGGGGGGGGTGTAAGCCTGTGGTCCCCAAGAGGTTAAAACTATAATGGCCGAAAACTGAGAAGTAATATTTTTTTTTAATCCATTTCTTTTCTTTTTATTCCCGTTAAAATGCATTTACAATAAAATAATTCTTAGCAAAATGTGCCACCCAAAGAAAGCCTAATTGGTGGCAAGAAAACAAGATCTAGACCATTTAGGTGTGATAAGAAGTGATTATGTTATTGGCTAATGAAAAGGAGGAGCGCTGACCGATGAAAATTGCTCCAGTCCTTACAGTGTACCTGAGATGAATGAATGCAAACGGTTTATACATACTTGAGGCTTCCTCCAGCCCCCTCCGGCTTGATCGCTTCCTCACCGTCCTCGTTCCTCCGCTACGGTCCCGGTAACTTGAGCTAGTCGGGGCATGCACAGTGGGGCCGCGTGCTCCTGGCGACAGGTGCACTGCCGGTGGGGGGGGGGGGGGGGGGTGGACTCACGAAGTTACTGGGAGCCATAATGGAGGAGGACAGCAATGAGGGACGGATCAGGCTGAAAGGGCTGGAGGAAGCCCCAGGTATGTATAACACTTTTGCATTCATTCATCTCAGCTGTGATTCCTGTGTTGAAAGATGGGGTGCGCTATATATATATGGATCAGCACTGCAGTGAGATGCACAGGAGGGAATACTTGTCACATGTAATGTTCTCTCTCTCTCTCTCGGTCCACAGGGATGGCAGACTACAAGATTCGAGGTTACCAGGACTCGGAGTATGATGTGGTTCGCGAGCTCTTCTCCCATGGCATGAGTGAATACGTCCCCAGCGTTTGTATCCATGTCCTAAAGCAACCCTGGGTCCTCTTCGTCCTGACCTGCACCTTCGTGTGCCTTCTCTGCAGCTCCAAGACCTTCCTTCTACCAGTTCTGGCCGTCACCCTTCTGCTGGCTTTAGGCCGTCAGGTTCTCGGCTACTGCTGGTCCATGTACATAGACCACTGCCTGAAGGAGGACTTGCAGGACATCCGGAAGACCTACATGGAGAGTGAGGGCTGCCACTTCTGGGTGGCAGATATTGAGGACAGCATTGTGGGGACAGTGGCCGTGAAGCCCTCAGACGAGAGTAACAAGGAGTTGATCCTGAAGAGAATGTCGGTAAGGAAGGACTACAGAGGGCTCGGTATCGCCAAAGCGTTGTCTCGAGAGGTGATCTGTTTTGCCAGGAGGGAGGGCTACGAGGCTGTCGTCCTCAACACACTGATGGTCCAGCGGGAGGCCCAGAAGATGTACGAGAGCGTGGGCTTCAAGAAATACATTGAGTATGTCATGCCCACGATCTACGGGAGGCTGATCAATTTCACCATCACCAAATACCGCTATGAGATCTTGCCGGCCAGCTAGAGGAGTCCGAAACACAAAACTCTTCCTTTATCCGAAACTCAGGGGACCGTCCGCTCCACTAATCCCAGGTCACCTCCTGGATCACTCCTACCCTGCTTGCTGGATACTCCCACAGACATGAACAATCCCAAGAGCTGACAAACATGGAGCAGTGACCAGCGTACACAGAGGTTCCAGCTTCTCGCTGGTCTGTCCTGCTGTAATCCTGTGTGGGAGAATTGCCCTCACTTCCTGTTGTTAGAGGGTAGTAGGGTAAGGCTTTGAGAGTGAAGGTATCCCCATTTGCTGGGAGTGAACACTTGCAAGAGGCCACACCCCTTCCTGCAGACTGAAATTATCGCTAGTAAACTCCCACAGTTCACAGCGGCCTCCTGGATCTTATCCCGCCCACATTGTGACATCACTTCCTGCCCTGTGCCTCTCCCAGATCATAGCGGAAGATGGGTGGGGTTCTATTCACAGATTGTGGGCGGAGAGGGGTAGAGTCTGGTGCTGATTCCGCAAAAAGCTTATGGCGACGGCTCTAATGATCAGATTTTCCTGGAGACTTATGAAAGGAGTTTCTAAAGATGATTAATGGGATGCGAATCATCTCAGCTGCCACGATTGTACGCACCCTGAAACTTAGTCAATCAGACGCAAGCACGGCTGATTCTGATTGGTCCATACAATTTGCATGATATCTGCATACAAGCTGGACTCATTAGCATGTCATTAGCATCCCTGGTCAGAAGGATGTGTCATACAGGAACGTTTCTGCACACAGAGGTCTTCCCCTGCTCGCCGTACATTCCTCGGGTGTCTGCGGCCCTGAGCTCTGCCAGAATCACCCCTAACTCCCTGATAACCCCCACCGCACACTAAACATGGCCACATGTTACCATTAAAAAAATAGATTTGACAAAACCGATTTACTTTTTGGTTGATTGAATGTTTTGGGGAAGTTGTGCAAGGTACCACACACGTGTGCATGTGATTGCCGCGATTTTGTGAAAAAAATAATAATTGTATTTACTGAGTAGGTTGGCTGTAATGAAAAACATTTCACTCAATAATTAACTATTAATTGTCATAATGTTTAATATAAATATATTTTTTAACATGGATTTTTGAAATGTAACATCTCTGTAGATCTATCAGTACGTCCTGCCATCTCTGTTTAGCATTACAATTACCACTGATCACCACACTGCTACTTACAGGGGGATGTAACATCTCTGTACATTTATCAGTATCTCCTGCCATCATCATTCTCTGTTTAGCATTACAGTCACCACTGATTACAACATTGCTACTTACAGGGGGATGTAACATCTCTGTACATCTATCAGTATCTCCTGCCATCATCATTCTCTGTTTAGCATTACAGTCACCACTGATCACCATATTGCTACTTACAGGGGGATGTAACATCTCTGTACAGCTATCAGTATCTCCTACCATCATCATTCTCTGTTTAGCATTATAATCACCACTGATCACCTCATTGCTACTTACAGGGGGATGTAACATCTCTGTACATCTATCAGTATCTCCTGCCATCATCATTCTCTGCTTAGCATTACAGTCACCACTGATCACCACATTGCTGCTTACAGGGGGATGTAACATCTCTGTACATCTATCGGTATCTCCTGCCATCATCATTCTCTGTTTAGCATTACAGTTACCACTGATCACCCCACTGCTACTTACAGGGGGATGTAACATCTCTGTACATCTATCAGTATCTCCTGCCATCATCATTCTCTGCTTAGCATTACAGTTACCACTGATCACCACATTACTACTTACAGGGGATGTAACATCTCTGTACAGCTATCAGTATCTCCTACCATCATCATTCTCTGTTTAGTATTACAATTACCACTGACCAACACATTGTTACTTACAGGGGGGTGTAACATCTCTGTACAGCTATCAGTATCTCCTGCCATCATTATTCTCTGTTTAGCATTACAATCACCACTGATCACCACATTGCTACTTCCAGGGGGATGTAACATGTCTGTACATCTATCAGTATCTCCTGCCATCATCATTCTCTGTTTAGCATTATAATCACCACATTGCTACTTACAGGAGGATGTAACATCTCTGTACATCTATCAGTATCTCCTGCCATCATCATTCTCTGTTTAGCATTACAGTTACCACTGATCACCACATTGCTGCTTACAGGGGGATGTAACATCTCTGTACATCTATCAGTATCTCCTGCCATCATCATTCTCTGTTTAGCATTATAATCACCACTGATCACCACATTGCTACTTACAGGAGGATGTAACATCTCTGTACATCTATCAGTATCTCCTGCCATCATCATTCTCTGTTAAGCATTACAGTTACCACTGATCACCACATTGCTGCTTACAGGTGGATGTAACATCTCTGTACATCTATCCGTATCTTCTGCCATCATCATTCTCTGTTTAGCATTAGAGTTACCACTGATCACCACATTGGTACTTACAGGGGGATGTAACATCTCTGTACATCTATCAGTATCTCCTGCCATCATCATTCTCTGTTTAGCATTACAATTATCACTGATCACCACATTGCTACTTACAGGGGATGTAACATCTCTGTACATCTATCCGTATCTCCTGCCATCATCATTTTCTGTTTAGCATTACAATTATCACTGATCACCACATTTCTGCTTACAGGGGGATGTAACATCTCTGTACATCTATCAGTATCTCCTGCCATCATCATTCTCTGTTTAGCATTACAGTTACCACTGATCACCACATTGCTGCTTACAGGGGGATGTAACATCTCTGTACATCTATCAGCATCTCCTGCCATCATCATTCTCTGTTTAGCATTACAGTTACCACTGATCACCACATTACTGCTTACAGGGGGATGTAACATCTCTGTACATCTATCAGTATCTCCTGCCATCATCATTCTCAGTTTAGCATTACAGTCACCACTGATTACGACATTGCTACTTACAGGGGGATGTAACATCTCTGTACATCTATCCAGATCTCCTGCCATCATCATTCTCAGTTTAGCATTACAGTTACCACTGATCACCACATTGCTGCTTACAGTGGGATGTAACATCTCTGTACATCTATCAGTATCTCCTGCCATCATCATTCTGTGTTTAGCATTACAATTACCACTGATCACCACATTGCTACTTACAGGGGATGTAACATCTCTGTACATCTATCAGTATCTCCTGCCATCATCATTCTCAGTTTAGCATTACAGTCACCACCGATTACGACATTGCTACTTACAGGGGGATGTAACATCTCTGTACATATATCAGTATCTCCTGCCATCATCATTCTCTTTTTAGCATTACAGTTACCACTGATCACCACATTGCTACTTACAGGGGATGTAACAGCTCTGTACATATATCAGTATCTCCTGCCATCATCATTCTCTGTTTAGCATTACAGTTACCACTGATCAGCACATTGCTACTTACAGGGGATGTAACATCTCTGTACATCTATCAGTATCTCCTGCCATCATCATTCTCTGTTTAGTATTACAATTACCACTGATCACCACATTGCTACTTACAGGGGATGTAACATCTCTGTACATCTATCAGTATCTCCTACCATCATCATTCTCTGTTTAGTATTACAATTACCACTGATCACCACATTGCTGCTTACAGTGGGATGTAACATCTCTGTACATCTATCAGTATCTCCTGCCATCATCATTCTGTGTTTAGCATTACAATTACCACTGATCACCACATTGCTACTTACAGGGGATGTAACATCTCTGTACATCTATCAGTATCTTCTGCCATCATCATTCTCTGTTTAGCATTACAATTACCACTGATCACCACATTGCTGCTAACAGGGGGATGTAACATCTCTGTACATCTATCAGTATCTCCTGCCATCATCATTCTCTGTTTAGCATTACAGTTACCACTGATCACCACATTGCTACTTACAGGGGATGCAACATCTCTGTACATCTATCAATATCTCCTGCCATCATCATTCTCTGTTTAGTATTACAGTTACCACTGATCACCACATTACTACTTACAGGGGGATGTAACATCTCTGTACATCTATCAGTATCTTCTGCCATCATCATTCTCTGTTTAGTATTACAATTACCACTGATCACCACATTGCTGCTTACAGTGGGATGTAACATCTCTGTACATCTATCAGTATCTCCTGCCATCATCATTCTCTGTTTTGCATTACAATTGCCACTGATCACCACATTGCTGCTTACAGGGGGATGTAACATCTCTGTACAGCTATCAGTATCTCCTGCCATCATCATTCTCAGTTTAGCATTACAGTTACCACTGATCACCACATTGCTACTTACAGGGGAAGTAACATCTCTGTACATCTATCAGTATCTTCTGCCATCATCATTCTCTGTTTAGCATTACAATTACCACTGATCACCACATTGCTGCTAACAGGGGGATGTAACATCTCTGTACATCTATCAGTATCTCCTGCCATCATCATTCTCTGTTTTGCATTACAATTGCCACTGATCACCACATTGCTGCTTACAGGGGGATGTAACATCTCTGTACATCTATCAGTATCTCCTGCCATCATCATTCTCTGTTTAGCATTACAGTTACCACTGATCACCACATTGCTACATACAGGGGGATGTAACATCTCTGTACATCTATCAGTATCTCCTGCCATCATCATTCTCTGTTTAGCATTACAATCACCACTGATCACCACATTGCTACTTACAGGGGGATGTAACATCTCTGTACAGCTATCAGTATCTCCTGCCATCATCATTCTCTGTTTAGCATTACAATTACCACTGATCACCACATTGCTACTTACAGGGGGATGTAACATCTCTGTACATCTATCTGTATCTCCTGCCATCATCATTCTCTGTTCAGCATTACAATCACCACATTGCTACTTACAGGGGAATGTAACATCTCTGTACAGCTATCAGTATCTCCTGCCATCATCATTCTCTGTTTAGTATTACAGTTACCACTGATCACCACATTACTACTTACAGGGGGATGTAACATCTCTGTACATCTATCAGTATCTCCTGCCATCATCATTCTCTGTTTAGTATTACAGTTACCACTGATCACCACATTACTACTTACAGGGGATGTAACATCTCTGTACATCTATCAGTATCTCCTGCCATCATCATTCTCTGTTTAGCATTACAATTACCACTGATCACCACATTGCTGCTTACAGGGGGATGTAACATCTCTGTACAGCTATCAGTATCTCCTACCATCATCATTCTCTGTTTAGCATTACAGTTACCACTGATCACCACATTGCTACTTACAGGGGGATGTAACATTTCTGTACATCTATCGGTATCTCCTGCCATCATCATTCTCAGTTTAGCATTACAGTCACCACTGATTACGACATTGCTACTTACAGGGGGATGTAACATCTCTGTACAGCTATCAGTATCTCCTACCATCATCATTCTCTGTTTAGCATTACAGTTACCACTGATCACCACATTGCTACTTACAGGGGATGTAACATCTCTGTACATCTATCCAGATCTCCTGCCATCATCATTCTCAGTTTAGCATTACAGTTACCACTGATCACCACATTGCTACTTACAGGGGATGTAACATCTCTGTACATCTATCAGTATCTCCTGCCATCATCATTCTCAGTTTAGCATTACAGTCACCACTGATTACGACATTGCTACTTACAGGGGGATGTAACATCTCTGTACAGCTATCAGTATCTCCTACCATCATCATTCTCTGTTTAGCATTACAGTTACCACTGATCACCACATTGCTGCTTACAGTGGGATGTAACATCTCTGTACATCTATCAGTATCTCCTACCATCTTCATTCTCTGTTTAGTATTACAATTACCACTGATCACCACATTGCTACTTACAGGGGATGTAACATCTCTGTACATCTATCAGCATCTCCTGCCATCATCATTCTCTGTTTAGCATTACAATTACCACTGATCACCACACTGCTACTTACAGGGGGATGTAACATCTCTGTACATCTATCAGTACCTCCTGCCATCATCATTCTCTGTTTAGCATTACAGTTACCACTGATCACCACATTGTTGCTTACAGGGGATGTAACATCTCTGTACATCTATCGGCATCTCCTGCCATCATCATTCTCTGTTTAGCATTACAATTACCACTGATCACCACATTACTGCTTACAGGGGGATGTAACATCTCTGTACATCTATCAGTATCTCCTGCCATCATCATTCTCTGTTTAGCATTACAGTTACCACTGATCACCACATTGCTACTTACAGGGGGATGTAACATCTCTGTACATATATCAGTATCTCCTGCCATCACCATTCTCTGTTTAGCATTACAGTTACCACTGATCACCACATTGCTACTTACAGGGGATGTAACATCTCTGTACAGCTATCAGTATCTCCTACCATCATCATTCTCTGTTTAGTATTAAAATTACCACTGATCACCACATTGCTGCTTACAGTGGGATGTAACATCTCTGTACATCTATCAGTATCTCCTGCCATCATCATTCTCTGTTTAGCATTACAATTACCACTGATCACCACATTACTACTTACAGGGGGATGTAACATCTCTGTACATCTATCAGTATCTCCTGCCATCATCATTCTCTGTTTAGCATTACAGTCACCACTGATCACCACATTGCTGCTTACAGGGGATGTAACATCTCTGTACAGCTATCAGTATCTCCTACCATCATCATTCTCTGTTTAGCATTACAGTTACCACTGATCACCACATTGCTACTTACAGGGGATGTAACATCTCTGTACATCTATCCAGATCTCCTGCCATCATCATTCTCAGTTTAGCATTACAGTTACCACTGATCACCACATTGCTACTTACAGGGGATGTAACATCTCTGTACATCTATCAGTATCTCCTGCCATCATCATTCTCAGTTTAGCATTACAGTCACCACTGATTACGACATTGCTACTTACAGGGGGATGTAACATCTCTGTACAGCTATCAGTATCTCCTACCATCATCATTCTCTGTTTAGCATTACAGTTACCACTGATCACCACATTGCTGCTTACAGTGGGATGTAACATCTCTGTACATCTATCAGTATCTCCTACCATCTTCATTCTCTGTTTAGTATTACAATTACCACTGATCACCACATTGCTACTTACAGGGGATGTAACATCTCTGTACATCTATCAGCATCTCCTGCCATCATCATTCTCTGTTTAGCATTACAATTACCACTGATCACCACACTGCTACTTACAGGGGGATGTAACATCTCTGTACATCTATCAGTACCTCCTGCCATCATCATTCTCTGTTTAGCATTACAGTTACCACTGATCACCACATTGTTGCTTACAGGGGATGTAACATCTCTGTACATCTATCGGAATCTCCTGCCATCATCATTCTCTGTTTAGCATTACAATTACCACTGATCACCACATTACTGCTTACAGGGGGATGTAACATCTCTGTACATCTATCAGTATCTCCTGCCATCATCATTCTCTGTTTAGCATTACAGTTACCACTGATCACCACATTGCTACTTACAGGGGGATGTAACATCTCTGTACATATATCAGTATCTCCTGCCATCACCATTCTCTGTTTAGCATTACAGTTACCACTGATCACCACATTGCTACTTACAGGGGATGTAACATCTCTGTACAGCTATCAGTATCTCCTACCATCATCATTCTCTGTTTAGTATTAAAATTACCACTGATCACCACATTGCTGCTTACAGTGGGATGTAACATCTCTGTACATCTATCAGTATCTCCTGCCATCATCATTCTCTGTTTAGCATTACAATTACCACTGATCACCACATTACTACTTACAGGGGGATGTAACATCTCTGTACATCTATCAGTATCTCCTGCCATCATCATTCTCTGTTTAGCATTACAGTCACCACTGATCACCACATTGCTGCTTACAGGGGATGTAACATCTCTGTACAGCTATCAGTATCTCCTACCATCATCATTCTCTGTTTAGTATTACAATTACCACTGATCACCACATTGCTGCTTACAGGGGGATGTAACGTCTCTGTACATCTATCAGTATCTCCTGCCATCATCATTCCGTGTTTAGCATTACAGTTACCACTAATCACCACATTGCTACTTACAGGGGGATGTAACATCTCTGTACATCTATCAATATCTCCTGCCATCATCATTCTCTGTTTAGCATTACAATCACCACTGATCACCACATTGCTACTTACAGGGGGATGTAACATCTCTGTACAGCTATCAGTATCTCCTGCCATCATCATTCTCTGTTTAGTATTAAAATTACCACTGATCACCACATTGCTGCTTACAGGGGGATGTAACATCTCTGTACATCTATCAGTATCTCCTGCCATCATCATTCTGCTTTTAGCATTACAATTACCACTGATCACCCCACTGCTACTTAAAGGGGGATGTAACATCTCTGTACAGCTATCAGTATCTCCTGCCATCATCATTCTCTGTTTAGCATTACAGTTACCACTGATCACCACATTGCTACTTACAGGGGATGTAACATCTCTGTACATCTATCAGTATCTCCTGCCATCATCATTCTCAGTTTAGCATTACAGTTACCACTGATCACCACATTGCTGCTTACAGGGGGATGTAACATCTCTGTACAGCTATCAGTATCTCCTGCCATCATCATTCCGTGTTTAGCATTACAGTTACCACTGACATCACATTGCTACTTACAGGGGGATGTAACATTTCTGTACAGCTATCAGTATCTCCTGCCATCATCATTCTCTGTTTAGCATTACAGTTACCACTGATCACCACATTGCTGCTTACAGGGGGATGTAACATCTCTGTACATCTATCAGTACCTCCTGCCATCATCATTCTCTGTTTAGCATTACAGTTACCACTGATCACCACATTGCTACTTACAAGGGGATGTAACATCTCTGTACATCTATCAGTATCTCCTGCCATCATCATTTTCTGTTTAGCATTCCAGTCACCACTGATCACCACATTGCTGCTTACAGGGGGATGTAACATCTCTGTACATCTATCAGCATCTCCTGCCATCATCATTCTCTGTTTAGCATTACAGTTACCACTGATCACCACATAGCTGCTTACAGGGTATGTAACATCTCTGTACATTTATCAGTAACTCCTGCCATCATCATTCTCTGTTTAGCAATACAGTTACCACTGATCACCACATTGCTGCTTACAGGGGAATGTAACATCTCTGTACATCTATCAGTACCTCCTGCCATCATCATTCTTTGTTTAGCATTACAGTTACCACTGATCACCACATTGCTACTTACAGGGGGATGTAACATCTCTGTACATCTATCAATATCTCCTGCCATCATCATTCTCTGTTTAGCATTACAATTACCACTGATCACCACATTGCTACTTACAGGGGATGTAACATCTCTGTACATCTATCAGTATCTCCTGCCATCATCATTTTCTGTTTAGCATTACAATTATCACTGATCACCACATTGCTGCTTACAGGGGGATGTAACATCTCTGTACATCTATCAGTATCTCCTGCCATCATCATTCTCAGTTTAGCATTACAGTCACCACTGATTACGACATTGCTACTTACAGGGGGATGTAACATCTCTGTACATCTATCCAGATCTCCTGTAATCATCATTCTCAGTTTAGCATTACAGTTACCACTGATCACCACATTGCTACTTACAGGGGATGTAACATCTCTGTACATCTATCAGTATCTCCTGCCATCATCATTCTCTTTTTAGCATTACAGTTACCACTGATCACCACATTGCTACTAACAGGGGATGTAACAGCTCTGTACATATATCAGTATCTCCTGCCATCATCATTCTCTGTTTAGCATTACAGTTACCACTGATCACCACATTGCTGCTTACAGGGGATGTAACAGCTCTGTACATATATTAGTATCTCCTGCCATCATCATTCTCTGTTTAGCATTACAGTTACCACTGATCAGCACATTGCTACTTACAGGGGATGTAACATCTCTGTACAGCTATCAGTATCTCCTACCATCATCATTCTCTGTTTAGTATTACAATTACCACTGATCACCACATTGCTGCTTACAGTGGGATGTAACATCTCTGTACATCTATCAGTATCTCCTGCCATCATCATTCTCTGTTTAGCATTACAATCACCACTGATCACCACATTGCTACTTACAGGGGATGTAACATCTCTGTACATCTATCAGTATCTCCTGCCATCTTCATTCTCTGTTTAGCATTACAATTACCACTAAACACCACATTACTACTTACAGGGGGATGTAACATCTCTGTACATCTATCAGTATCTCCTGCCATCATCATTCTCGGCTTAGCATTACAATCACCACTGATCACCGCATTGCTACTTACAGGGGATGTAACATCTCTGTACATCTATCAGTATCTCCTGCCATCATCATTCTCTGTTTAGCATTACAGTTACCACTGACATCACATTGCTACTTACAGGGGGATGTAACATCTCTGTACATCTATCGGTATCTCCTGCCATCATCATTCTCTGTTTAGCATTACAGTTACCACTGACATCACATTACTACTTACAGGGGGATGTAACATCTCTGTACATCTATCCGTATCTCCTGCCATCATCATTCTCTGTTTAGCATTACAGTTACCACTGATCACCACATTGCTACTTACAGTGGGATGTAACATCTCTGTACATCTATCAGTATCTCCTGCCATCATCATTCTCTGTTTAGCATTACAGTTACCACTGATCACCACATTGTTGCTTACAGGGTATGTAACATCTCTGTACATTTATCAGTATCTCCTGCCATCATCATTCTGTGTTTAGCATTACAGTTACCACTGATCACCACATTGCTGCTTACAGGGGGATGTAACATCTCTGTACATCTATCAGTATCTCCTGCCATCATCATTCTCTGTTTAGCATTACAATTATCACTGATCACCACATTGCTGCTTACAGGGGGATGTAACATCTCTGTACATCTATCAGTATCTCCTGCCATCATCATTCTCTGTTTAGCATTACAGTTACCACTGATCACCACATTGTTGCTTACAGGGTATGTAACATCTCTGTACATTTATCAGTATCTCCTGCCATCATCATTCTGTGTTTAGCATTACAGTTACCACTGATCACCACATTGCTGCTTACAGGGGGATGTAACATCTCTGTACATCTATCAGTACCTCCTGCCATCATCATTCTCTGTTTAGCATTACAGTTACCACTGATCACCACATTGCTACTTACAGGGGGATGTAACATCTCTGTACATCTATCAATATCTCCTGCCATCATCATTCTCTGTTTAGCATTACAATTACCACTGATCACCACATTGCTACTTACAGGGGATGTAACATCTCTGTACATCTATCAGTATCTCCTGCCATCATCATTTTCTGTTTAGCATTACAATTATCACTGATCACCACATTGCTGCTTACAGGGGGATGTAACATCTCTGTACATTTATCAGTAACTCCTGCCATCATCATTCTCTGTTTAGCAATACAGTTACCACTGATCACCACATTGCTGCTTACAGGGGAATGTAACATCTCTGTACATCTATCAGTATCTCCTGCCATCATCATTCTCTGTTTAGTATTACAGTTACCACTGACACCACATTGCTACTTACAGGGGGATGTAACATCTCTGTACATCTATCAGTATCTCCTGCCATCATCATTCTCTGTTTAGTATTACAGTTACCACTGACACCACATTGCTACTTACAGGGGGATGTAACATCTCTGTACATCTATCAGTACCTCCTGCCATCATCATTCTCTGTTTAGCATTACAGTTACCACTGATCACCACATTGCTACTTACAGGGGGGATGTAACATCTCTGTACATCTATCAGTATCTCCTGCCATCATCATTCTCTGTTTAGCATTACAATTACCACTGATCACCACATTGCTACTTACAGGGGATGTAACATCTCTGTACATCTATCAGTATCTCCTGCCATCATCATTTTCTGTTTAGCATTACAATTATCACTGATCACCACATTGCTGCTTACAGGGGGATGTAACATCTCTGTACATCTATCAGTATCTCCTGCCATCATCATTCTCAGTTTAGCATTACAGTCACCACTGATTACGACATTGCTACTTACAGGGGGATGTAACATCTCTGTACATCTATCCAGATCTCCTGTAATCATCATTCTCAGTTTAGCATTACAGTTACCACTGATCACCACATTGCTACTAACAGGGGATGTAACAGCTCTGTACATATATCAGTATCTCCTGCCATCATCATTCTCTGTTTAGCATTACAGTTACCACTGATCACCACATTGCTGCTTACAGGGGATGTAACAGCTCTGTACATCTATCAGTATCTCCTGCCATCATCATTCTCTGTTTAGCATTACAGTTACCACTGATCAGCACATTGCTACTTACAGGGGATGTAACATCTCTGTACAGCTATCAGTATCTCCTACCATCATCATTCTCTGTTTAGTATTACAATTACCAGTGATCACCACATTGCTGCTTACAGTGGGATGTAACATCTCTGTACATCTATCAGTACCTCCTGCCATCTTCATTCTCTGTTTAGCATTACAATTACCACTAAACACCACATTACTACTTACAGGGGGATGTAACATCTCTGTACATCTATCCGTATCTCCTGCCATCATCATTCTCTGTTTAGCATTACAGTTACCACTGATCACCACATTGCTACTTACAGTGGGATGTAACATCTCTGTACATCTATCAGTATCTCCTGCCATCATCATTCTCTGTTTAGCATTACAGTTACCACTGATCACCACATTGCTACTTACAGGGGATGTAACACCTCTGTACATCTATCAGTATCTCCTGCCATCATCATTCTCTGTTTAGCATTACAATTACCACTGATCACCACATTACTACTTACAGGGGGATGTAACATCTCTGTACATCTATCCGTATCTCCTGCCATCATCATTCTCTGTTCAGCATTACAGTTACCACTGATCACCCCACTGCTACTTACAGGGGATGTAACATCTCTGTACATCTATCCGTATCTCCTGCCATCATCATTCTCTGTTCAGCATTACAGTTACCACTGATCACCACATTGCTACTTACAGGGGGATGTAACATCTCTATACATCCATCAGTATCTCCTGCCATCATCATTCTCTGTTTAGCATTACAGTCACCACTGGTCACCACATTGCTACTTACAGGGGGATGTAACATCTCTGTACATCTATCAATATCTCCTGCCATCATCATTCTCTGTTTAGCATTACAATTACCACTGATCACCACACTGCTACTTACAGGGGGATGTAACATCTCTATACAGCTATCAGTATCCCCTGCCATCATCATTCTCTGTTTAGCATTACAGTTACCACTGATCACCACACTGCTACTTACAGGGGGATGTAACATCTCTGTACATCTATCAGTATCTCCTGCCATCATCATTCTCTGTTTAGCATTACAGTTACCACTGACATCACATTGCTACTTACAGGGGGATGTAACATCTCTGTACATCTATCCGTATCTCCTGCCATCATCATTCTCTGCTTAGCATTACAGTTACCACTGATCATCACATTGCTACTTACAGGGGATGTAACATCTCTGTACATCTATCAGTATCTCCTGCCATCATCATTCTCTGTTTAGCATTACAGTTACCACTGATCACCACATTGCTGCTTACAGGGGATTTAACATCTCTGTACATCTATCAGTATCTCCTGCCATCATCATTCTCTGTTTAGCATTACAGTTACCACTGATCACCACATTGCTGCTTACAAGGGGATGTAACATCTCTATACATCTATCAGTACCTCCTGCCATCATCATTCTCTGTTTAGCATTACAGTTACCACTGATCACCACATTGCTACTTACAGGGGGATGTAACATCTCTGTACATCTATCAATATCTCCTGCCATCATCATTCTCTGTTTAGCATTACAATTACCACTGATCACCACATTGCTACTTACAGGGGATGTAACATCTCTGTTCATCTATCAGTATCTCCTGCCATCATCATTTTCTGTTTAGCATTACAATTATCACTGATCACCACATTGCTGCTTACAGGGGGATGTAACATCTCTGTACATCTATCAGTATCTCCTGCCATCATCATTCTCAGTTTAGCATTACAGTTACCACTGATCACCACATTGCTACTTACAGGGGGATGTAACATCTCTGTACATCTATCAATATCTCCTGCCATCATCATTCTCTGTTTAGCATTACAATTACCACTGATCACCACATTGCTACTTACAGGGGATGTAACATCTCTGTTCATCTATCAGTATCTCCTGCCATCATCATTTTCTGTTTAGCATTACAATTATCACTGATCACCACATTGCTGCTTACAGGGGGATGTAACATCTCTGTACATCTATCAGTATCTCCTGCCATCATCATTCTCTGTTTAGCATTACAGTTACCACTGATCACCACATTGCTACTTACAGGGGGATGTAACATCTCTGTACATCTATCAATATCTCCTGCCATCATCATTCTCTGTTTAGCATTACAATTACCACTGATCACCACATTGCTACTTACAGGGGATGTAACATCTCTGTTCATCTATCAGTATCTCCTGCCATCATCATTTTCTGTTTAGCATTACAATTATCACTGATCACCACATTGCTGCTTACAAGGGGATGTAACATCTCTATACATCTATCAGTACCTCCTGCCATCATCATTCTCTGTTTAGCATTACAGTTACCACTGATCACCACATTGCTACTTACAGGGGGATGTAACATCTCTGTACATCTATCAATATCTCCTGCCATCATCATTCTCTGTTTAGCATTACAATTACCACTGATCACCACATTGCTACTTACAGGGGATGTAACATCTCTGTTCATCTATCAGTATCTCCTGCCATCATCATTTTCTGTTTAGCATTACAATTATCACTGATCACCACATTGCTGCTTACAGGGGGATTTAACATCTCTGTACATCTATCAGTATCTCCTGCCATCATCATTCTCTGTTTAGCATTACAGTTACCACTGATCACCACATTGCTGCTTACAAGGGGATGTAACATCTCTATACATCTATCAGTACCTCCTGCCATCATCATTCTCTGTTTAGCATTACAGTTACCACTGATCACCACATTGCTACTTACAGGGGGATGTAACATCTCTGTACATCTATCAATATCTCCTGCCATCATCATTCTCTGTTTAGCATTACAATTACCACTGATCACCACATTGCTACTTACAGGGGATGTAACATCTCTGTTCATCTATCAGTATCTCCTGCCATCATCATTTTCTGTTTAGCATTACAATTATCACTGATCACCACATTGCTACTTACAGGGGGATGTAACATCTCTGTACATCTATCCAGATCTCCTGTAATCATCATTCTCAGTTTAGCATTACAGTTACCACTGATCACCACATTGCTACTTACACGGGATGTAACAGCTCTGTACATATATCAGTATCTCCTGCCATAATCATTCGCTGTTTAGTATTACAGTTACCACTGATCACCACATTGCTGCTTACAGGGGGATGTAACATCTCTGTACATCTATCAGTATCTCCTGCCATCATCATTCTCTGTTTAGCATTACAATTACCACTGATCACCACATTGCTACTTACAGGGGATGTAACATCTCTGTACATCTATCAGTATCTCCTGCCATCATCATTCTCTGTTTAGCATTACAGTTACCACTGATCACCACATTGCTACTAACTGGGGATGTAACATCTCTGTACATCTATCAGTATCTTCTGCCATCATAATTCTCTGTTTAGCATTACAATTACCACTGATCACCACATTACTACTTACAGGGGGATGTAACATCTCTGTACATCTATCGGTATCTCCTGCCATCATCATTCTCTGTTCAGCATTACAGTTACCACTGATCACCACATTGCTGGTTACAGGGGGATGTAACATCTCTGTACATCTATCAGTATCTCCTGCCATCATCATTCTCTGTTTAGCATTACAGTTACCACTGACATCACATTGCTACTTACAGGGGGATGTAACATCTCTGTACATCTATCCGTATCTCCTGCCATCATCATTCTCTGTTTAGCATTACAGTTACCACTGATCACCACCTTGCTGCTTACAGGGTATGTAACATCTCTGTACATTTATCAGTATCTCCTGCCATCATCATTCTCTGTTTAGCATTACAGTTACCACTGACATCACATTGCTACTTACAGGGGGATGTATCATCTCTGTACATCTATCAGTATCTCCTGCCATCATCATTCTCTGTTTAGCATTACAGTTACCACTGATCACCACATTGCTGCTTACAGGGGAATGTAACATCTCTGTACAGCTATCAGTATCTCCTGCCATCATCATTCTCTGTTTAGCATTACAATCACCACTGAACACCACATTGCTACTTACAGGGGGATGTAACATCTCTGTACATCTATCAGTATCTCCTGCCATCATCATTCTCTGTTCAGCATTACAGTTACCACTGATCACCACATTGCTGCTTACAGGGGGATGTAACATCTCTGTACATTTATCAGTATCTCCTGCCATCATCATTCTCTGTTTAGCATTACAGTCACCACTGATCACCACATTGCTGCTTACAGGGGGGTGTAACATCTCTGTACAGCTATCAGTATCTCCTGCCATCATCATTCTCTGTTTAGCATTACAGTTACCACTGATCACCACATTGCTGCTTACAGGGGAATGTAACATCTCTGTACAGCTATCAGTATCTCCTGCCATCATCATTCTCTGTTTAGCATTACAGTTACCACTGATCACCACATTGCTGCTTACAGGGGATGTAACATCTCTGTACAGCTATCAGTATCTTTTGCCATCATCATTCTCTGTTTAGCATTACAGTTACCACTGATCACCACATTGCTACTTACAGGGGATTTAACATCTCTGTACATCTATCAGTATCTCCTGCCATCTTCATTTTCTGTTTAGCATTACAATTATCACTGATCACCACATTGCTGCTTACAGGGGGATGTAACATCTCTGTACATCTATCAGTATCTCCTGCCATCATCATTCTCAGTTTAGCATTACAGTCAGCACTGATTACGACATTGCTACTTACAGGGGGATGTAACATCTCTGTACATCTATCCAGATCTCCTGCCATCATCATTCTCAGTTTAGCATTACAGTTACCACTGATCACCACATTGCTGCTTACAGGGGGATGTAACATCTCTGTACAGCTATCAGTATCTCCTGCCATCATCATTCTCTGTTAAGCATTACAGTTACCACTGATCACCACATTGCTACTTACAGGGGATGTAACATCTCTGTACATCTATCAGCATCTCCTGCCATCATCATTCTCTGTTTAGCATTACAATTACCACTGATCACCACATTACTGCTTACAGGGGGATGTAACATCTCTGTACATCTATCAGTATCTCCTGCCATCGTCATTCTCAGTTTAGCATTACAGTCACCACTGATTACGACATTGCTACTTACAGGGGGATGTAACATCTCTGTACATCTATCCAGATCTCCTGCCATCATCATTCTCAGTTTAGCATTACAGTTACCACTGATCACCACATTGCTGCTTACAGGGGGATGTAACATCTCTGTACATTTATCAGTATCTCCTGCCATCATCATTCTCTGTTTAGCATTACAGTTACCACTGATCACCACATTGCTGCTTACAGGGGTATGTAACATCTCTGTACATTTATCAGTATCTCCTGCCATCATCATTCTCTGTTTAGCAGTACAGTTACCACTGATCACCACATTGGTACTTACAGGGGAATGTAACATCTCTGTACATCTATCCATATCTCCTGCCATCATCATTCTCTGTTTAGCATTACAGTTACCACTGATCACCACATAGCTGCTTACAGGGGGATGTAACATCTCTGTACATCTATCAGTATCTCCTGCCGTCATCATTCTCTGTTTAGCATTACAGTTACCACTGATCACCACATTGCTACTTACAGGGGATGTAACATCTCTGTACATCTATCAGCATCTCCTGCCATCATCATTCTCTGTTTAGCATTACAATTACCACTGATCACCACATTACTGCTTACAGGGGGATGTAACATCTCTGTACATCTATCAGTATCTCCTGCCATCATCATTCTCAGTTTAGCATTACAGTCACCACTGATTACGACATTGCTACTTACAGGGGGATGTAACATCTCTGTACATCTATCCAGATCTCCTGCCATCATCATTCTCAGTTTAGCATTACAGTTACCACTGATCACCACATTGCTGCTTACAGGGGGATGTAACATCTCTGTACATTTATCAGTATCTTCTGCCATCATCATTCTCTGTTTAGCATTACAGTTACCACTGATCACCACATTGCTGCTTACAGGGGGATGTAACATCTCTGTACATCTATCAGTACCTCCTGCCATCATCATTCTCTGTTTAGCATTACAGTTACCACTGATCACCACATTGGTACTTACAGGGGAATGTAACATCTCTGTACATCTATCAGTATCTCCTGCCATCATCATTCTCTGTTTAGCATTACAATTACCACTGATCACCACATTGCTACTTACAGGGGGATGTAACATCTCTGTACATCTATCGGTATCTCCTGCCATCATCATTCTCTGTTTAGCATTACAGTTACCACTGATCACCACATTGCTGCTTACAGGGGGATGTAACATCTCTGTACATCTATCAGTACCTCCTGCCATCATCATTCTCTGTTTAGCATTACAGTTACCACTGATCACCACATTGGTACTTACAGGGGAATGTAACATCTCTGTACATCTATCCGTATCTCCTGCCATCATCATTCTCTGTTTAGCATTACAGTTACCACTGATCACCACATTGCTACTTACAGGGGGATGTAACATCTCTGTACATCTATCAATATCTCCTGCCATCATCATTCTCTGTTTAGCATTACAATTACCACTGATCACCACATTGCTACTTACAGGGGATGTAACATCTCTGTACATCTATCAGTATCTCCTGCCATCATCATTTTCTGTTTAGCATTACAATTATCACTGATCACCACATTGCTGCTTACAGGGGGATGTAACATCTCTGTACATCTATCAGTATCTCCTGCCATCATCATTCTCAGTTTAGCATTACAATCACCACTGATCACCACATTGCTACTTACAGGGGATGTAACATCTCTGTACATCTATCAGTATCTCCTGCCATCATCATTCTCTTTTTAGCATTACAGTTACCACTGATCACCACATTGCTACTTACAGGGGATGTAACAGCTCTGTACATATATCAGTATCTCCTGCCATCATCATTCGCTGTTTAGTATTACAGTTACCACTGATCACCACATTGCTGCTTACAGGGGGATGTAACATCTCTGTACATCTATCAGTATCTCCTGCCATCATCATTCTCTGTTTAGCATTACAGTTACCACTGATCACCACATTGCTACTAACAGGGGATGTAACAGCTCTGTACATATATCAGTATCTCCTGCCATCATCATTCTCTGTTTAGCATTACAGTTACCACTTATCAGCACATTGCTACTTACAGGGGATGTAACATCTCTGTACAGCTATCAGTATCTCCTGCCATCATCATTCTCTGTTTAGCATTACAGTCACCACTGATTACGACATTGCTACTTACAGGGGGATGTAACATCTCTGTACATCTATCCAGATCTCCTGCCATCATCATTCTCAGTTTAGCATTACAGTTACCACTGATCACCACATTGCTGCTTACAGGGGGATGTAACATCTCTGTACAGCTATCAGTATCTCCTGCCATCATCATTCTCTGTTTAGCATTACAGTTACCACTGATCACCACATTGCTACTTACAGGGGATGTAACATCTCTGTACATCTATCAGCATCTCCTGCCATCATCATTCTCTGTTTAGCATTACAATTACCACTGATCACCACATTACTGCTTACAGGGGGATGTAACATCTCTGTACATCTATCAGTATCTCCTGCCATCGTCATTCTCAGTTTAGCATTACAGTCACCACTGATTACGACATTGCTACTTACAGGGGGATGTAACATCTCTGTACATCTATCCAGATCTCCTGCCATCATCATTCTCAGTTTAGCATTACAGTTACCACTGATCACCACATTGCTGCTTACAGGGGGATGTAACATCTCTGTACATTTATCAGTATCTCCTGCCATCATCATTCTCTGTTTAGCATTACAGTTACCACTGATCACCACATTGCTGCTTACAGGGGTATGTAACATCTCTGTACATTTATCAGTATCTCCTGCCATCATCATTCTCTGTTTAGCAGTACAGTTACCACTGATCACCACATTGGTACTTACAGGGGAATGTAACATCTCTGTACATCTATCCATATCTCCTGCCATCATCATTCTCTGTTTAGCATTACAGTTACCACTGATCACCACATAGCTGCTTACAGGGGGATGTAACATCTCTACATCTATCAGTATCTCCTGCCATCATCATTCTCTGTTTAGCATTACAGTTACCACTGATCACCACATTGCTACTTACAGGGGATGTAACATCTCTGTACATCTATCAGCATCTCCTGCCATCATCATTCTCTGTTTAGCATTACAATTACCACTGATCACCACATTACTGCTTACAGGGGGATGTAACATCTCTGTACATCTATCAGTATCTCCTGCCATCATCATTCTCAGTTTAGCATTACAGTCACCACTGATTACGACATTGCTACTTACAGGGGGATGTAACATCTCTGTACATCTATCCAGATCTCCTGCCATCATCATTCTCAGTTTAGCATTACAGTTACCACTGATCACCACATTGCTGCTTACAGGGGGATGTAACATCTCTGTACATTTATCAGTATCTTCTGCCATCATCATTCTCTGTTTAGCATTACAGTTACCACTGATCACCACATTGCTGCTTACAGGGGGATGTAACATCTCTGTACATCTATCAGTACCTCCTGCCATCATCATTCTCTGTTTAGCATTACAGTTACCACTGATCACCACATTGGTACTTACAGGGGAATGTAACATCTCTGTACATCTATCAGTATCTCCTGCCATCATCATTCTCTGTTTAGCATTACAATTACCACTGATCACCACATTGCTACTTACAGGGGGATGTAACATCTCTGTACATCTATCGGTATCTCCTGCCATCATCATTCTCTGTTTAGCATTACAGTTACCACTGATCACCACATTGCTGCTTACAGGGGGATGTAACATCTCTGTACATCTATCAGTACCTCCTGCCATCATCATTCTCTGTTTAGCATTACAGTTACCACTGATCACCACATTGGTACTTACAGGGGAATGTAACATCTCTGTACATCTATCCGTATCTCCTGCCATCATCATTCTCTGTTTAGCATTACAGTTACCACTGATCACCACATTGCTACTTACAGGGGGATGTAACATCTCTGTACATCTATCAATATCTCCTGCCATCATCATTCTCTGTTTAGCATTAAAATTACCACTGATCACCACATTGCTACTTACAGGGGATGTAACATCTCTGTACATCTATCAGTATCTCCTGCCATCATCATTTTCTGTTTAGCATTACAATTATCACTGATCACCACATTGCTGCTTACAGGGGGATGTAACATCTCTGTACATCTATCAGTATCTCCTGCCATCATCATTCTCAGTTTAGCATTACAATCACCACTGATCACCACATTGCTACTTACAGGGGATGTAACATCTCTGTACATCTATCAGTATCTCCTGCCATCATCATTCTCTTTTTAGCATTACAGTTACCACTGATCACCACATTGCTACTTACAGGGGATGTAACAGCTCTGTACATATATCAGTATCTCCTGCCATCATCATTCGCTGTTTAGTATTACAGTTACCACTGATCACCACATTGCTGCTTACAGGGGGATGTAACATCTCTGTACATCTATCAGTATCTCCTGCCATCATCATTCTCTGTTTAGCATTACAGTTACCACTGATCACCACATTGCTACTAACAGGGGATGTAACAGCTCTGTACATATATCAGTATCTCCTGCCATCATCATTCTCTGTTTAGCATTACAGTTACCACTTATCAGCACATTGCTACTTACAGGGGATGTAACATCTCTGTACAGCTATCAGTATCTCCTGCCATCATCATTCTCTGTTTAGCATTACAGTCACCACTGATTACGACATTGCTACTTACAGGGGGATGTAACATCTCTGTACATCTATCAGTATCTCCTGCCATCATCATTCTCTGTTTAGCATTACAATTACCACTGATCACCACATTGCTACTTACAGGGGGATGTAACATCTCTGTACATCTATCAGTATCTCCTGCCATCATCATTCTCTGTTTAGCATTACAATCACCACTGATCACTACATTGCTACTTACAGGGGATGTAACATCTCTGTACATCTATCAGTATCTCCTGCCATCATCATTCTCTGTTTAGTATTACAATCACCACTGATCACCACATTGCTGCTTACAGGGGATGTAACATCTCTGTACATCTATCAGTATCTCCTGCCATCATCATTCTCTGTTTAGCATTACAATTACCACTGATCACCACATTGCTACTTACAGGGGGATGTAACATCTCTGTACAGCTATCAGTATCTCCTGCCATCATCATTCTCTGTTTAGCATTACAATCACCACTGATCACCACATTGCTGCTTACAGGGGGATGTAACATCTCTGTACATCTATCAATATCTCCTGCCATCATCATTCTCTGTTTAGCATTACAATCACCACTGATCACCACATTGCTACTTACAGGGGGGTGTAACATCTCTGTACATCTATCAGTATCTCCTGCCATCATCATTCTCTGTTTAGCATTACAATTGCCACTGATCACCACATTGCTACTTACAGGGGGATGTAACATCTCTGTACATCTATTGGTATCTCCTGCCATCATCATTCTCTGTTCAGCATTACAGTTACCACTGATCACCACATTGCTGCTTACAGGGGGATGTAACATCTCTGTACAGCTATCAGTATCTCCTGCCATCATCATTTGCTGTTTAGCATTACAATCACCACTAATCACCACATTGCTACTTACAGGGGGATGTAACATCTCTGTACATCTATCAGTATCTCCTGCCATCATCATTCTCTTTTTAGCATTACAGTTACCACTGATCACCACATTGCTACTTACAGGGAATGTAACATCTCTGTACATCTATCAGTATCTCCTGCCATCATCATTCTCTGTTTAGCATTACAATCACCACTGATCACCACATTGCTACTTACAGGGGGATGTAACATCTCTGTACATCTATCAGTATCTCCTGCCATCATCATTCTCTGTTTAGTATTACAATTACCACTGATCACCACATTGCTGCTTACAGGGGGATGTAACATCTCTGTACATCTATCAGTATCTCCTGCCATCATCATTCTGCTTTTAGCATTACAATTACCACCGATCACCACATTACTACTTACAGGGGGGGGGGGGGGGGGGGGGGGGGGGGGGGTGTAACATCTTTGCACATCTATCAGTATCTTCTGCCATCATCATTCTCTGTTTAGCATTACAATTACCACTGATCACCACATTGCTACTTACAGGGGGATGTAACATCTCTGTACATCTATCAGTATCTCCTGCCATCATCATCCTCTGTTTAGCATTACAATTACCACTGATCACCACATTACTACTTACAGGGGGATGTAACATCTCTGTACATCTATTAGTATCTCCTGCCATCATCATTCTCTGTTTAGCATTACAGTTACCACTGATCACCACATTGCTGCTTACAGGGGGATGTAACAGCTCTGTACATTTATCAGTATCTCCTGCCATCATCATTCTCTGTTTAGCATTACAGTTACCACTGACATCACATTGCTACTTACAGGGGGATGTAACATCTCTGTACATCTATCAGTATCTCCTGCCATCATCATTCTCTGTTTAGCATTACAGTTACCACTGATCACCACATTGCTGCTTACAGGGTATGTAACATCTCTCTACATTTATCAGTATCTCCTGCCATCATCATTCTCTGTTTAGCATTACAGTTACCACTGATCACCACATTGCTGCTTACAGGGGGATGTAACATCTCTGTACATCTATCAGTACCTCCTGCCATCATCATTCTCTGTTTAGCATTACAGTTACCACTGATCACCACATTGCTGCTTACAGGGGGATGTAACATCTCTGTACATCTATCAGTATCTCCTGCCATCATCATTCTCAGTTTAGCATTACAATCACCACTGATCACCACATTGCTACTTACAGGGGATGTAACATCTCTGTACATCTATCAGTATCTCCTGCCATCATCATTCTCTTTTTAGCATTACAGTTACCACTGATCACCACATTGCTACTTACAGGGGATGTAACAGCTCTGTACATATATCAGTATCTCCTGCCATCATCATTCGCTGTTTAGTATTACAGTTACCACTGATCACCACATTGCTGCTTACAGGGGGATGTAACATCTCTGTACATCTATCAGTATCTCCTGCCATCATCATTCTCTGTTTAGCATTACAGTTACCACTGATCACCACATTGCTACTAACGGGATGTAACAGCTCTGTACATATATCAGTATCTCCTGCCATCATCATTCTCTGTTTAGCATTACAGTTACCACTTATCAGCACATTGCTACTTACAGGGGATGTAACATCTCTGTACAGCTATCAGTATCTCCTGCCATCATCATTCTCTGTTTAGCATTACAGTCACCACTGATTACGACATTGCTACTTACAGGGGGATGTAACATCTCTGTACATCTATCCAGATCTCCTGCCATCATCATTCTCAGTTTAGCATTACAGTTACCACTGATCACCACATTGCTGCTTACAGGGGGATGTAACATCTCTGTACAGCTATCAGTATCTCCTGCCATCATCATTCTCTGTTTAGCATTACAGTTACCACTGATCACCACATTGCTACTTACAGGGGATGTAACATCTCTGTACATCTATCAGCATCTCCTGCCATCATCATTCTCTGTTTAGCATTACAATTACCACTGATCACCACATTACTGCTTACAGGGGGATGTAACATCTCTGTACATCTATCAGTATCTCCTGCCATCGTCATTCTCAGTTTAGCATTACAGTCACCACTGATTACGACATTGCTACTTACAGGGGGATGTAACATCTCTGTACATCTATCCAGATCTCCTGCCATCATCATTCTCAGTTTAGCATTACAGTTACCACTGATCACCACATTGCTGCTTACAGGGGGATGTAACATCTCTGTACATTTATCAGTATCTCCTGCCATCATCATTCTCTGTTTAGCATTACAGTTACCACTGATCACCACATTGCTGCTTACAGGGGTATGTAACATCTCTGTACATTTATCAGTATCTCCTGCCATCATCATTCTCTGTTTAGCAGTACAGTTACCACTGATCACCACATTGGTACTTACAGGGGAATGTAACATCTCTGTACATCTATCCATATCTCCTGCCATCATCATTCTCTGTTTAGCATTACAGTTACCACTGATCACCACATAGCTGCTTACAGGGGGATGTAACATCTCTGTACATCTATCAGTATCTCCTGCCATCATCATTCTCTGTTTAGCATTACAGTTACCACTGATCACCACATTGCTACTTACAGGGGATGTAACATCTCTGTACATCTATCAGCATCTCCTGCCATCATCATTCTCTGTTTAGCATTACAATTACCACTGATCACCACATTACTGCTTACAGGGGGATGTAACATCTCTGTACATCTATCAGTATCTCCTGCCATCATCATTCTCAGTTTAGCATTACAGTCACCACTGATTACGACATTGCTACTTACAGGGGGATGTAACATCTCTGTACATCTATCCAGATCTCCTGCCATCATCATTCTCAGTTTAGCATTACAGTTACCACTGATCACCACATTGCTGCTTACAGGGGGATGTAACATCTCTGTACATTTATCAGTATCTTCTGCCATCATCATTCTCTGTTTAGCATTACAGTTACCACTGATCACCACATTGCTGCTTACAGGGGGATGTAACATCTCTGTACATCTATCAGTACCTCCTGCCATCATCATTCTCTGTTTAGCATTACAGTTACCACTGATCACCACATTGGTACTTACAGGGGAATGTAACATCTCTGTACATCTATCAGTATCTCCTGCCATCATCATTCTCTGTTTAGCATTACAATTACCACTGATCACCACATTGCTACTTACAGGGGGATGTAACATCTCTGTACATCTATCGGTATCTCCTGCCATCATCATTCTCTGTTTAGCATTACAGTTACCACTGATCACCACATTGCTGCTTACAGGGGGATGTAACATCTCTGTACATCTATCAGTACCTCCTGCCATCATCATTCTCTGTTTAGCATTACAGTTACCACTGATCACCACATTGGTACTTACAGGGGAATGTAACATCTCTGTACATCTATCCGTATCTCCTGCCATCATCATTCTCTGTTTAGCATTACAGTTACCACTGATCACCACATTGCTACTTACAGGGGGATGTAACATCTCTGTACATCTATCAATATCTCCTGCCATCATCATTCTCTGTTTAGCATTAAAATTACCACTGATCACCACATTGCTACTTACAGGGGATGTAACATCTCTGTACATCTATCAGTATCTCCTGCCATCATCATTTTCTGTTTAGCATTACAATTATCACTGATCACCACATTGCTGCTTACAGGGGGATGTAACATCTCTGTACATCTATCAGTATCTCCTGCCATCATCATTCTCAGTTTAGCATTACAATCACCACTGATCACCACATTGCTACTTACAGGGGATGTAACATCTCTGTACATCTATCAGTATCTCCTGCCATCATCATTCTCTTTTTAGCATTACAGTTACCACTGATCACCACATTGCTACTTACAGGGGATGTAACAGCTCTGTACATATATCAGTATCTCCTGCCATCATCATTCGCTGTTTAGTATTACAGTTACCACTGATCACCACATTGCTGCTTACAGGGGGATGTAACATCTCTGTACATCTATCAGTATCTCCTGCCATCATCATTCTCTGTTTAGCATTACAGTTACCACTGATCACCACATTGCTACTAACAGGGGATGTAACAGCTCTGTACATATATCAGTATCTCCTGCCATCATCATTCTCTGTTTAGCATTACAGTTACCACTTATCAGCACATTGCTACTTACAGGGGATGTAACATCTCTGTACAGCTATCAGTATCTCCTGCCATCATCATTCTCTGTTTAGCATTACAGTCACCACTGATTACGACATTGCTACTTACAGGGGGATGTAACATCTCTGTACATCTATCAGTATCTCCTGCCATCATCATTCTCTGTTTAGCATTACAATTACCACTGATCACCACATTGCTACTTACAGGGGGATGTAACATCTCTGTACATCTATCAGTATCTCCTGCCATCATCATTCTCTGTTTAGCATTACAATTACCACTGATCACCACATTGCTACTTACAGGGGGATGTAACATCTCTGTACAGCTATCAGTATCTCCTGCCATCATCATTCTCTGTTTAGCATTACAATCACCACTGATCACCACATTGCTGCTTACAGGGGGATGTAACATCTCTGTACATCTATCAATATCTCCTGCCATCATCATTCTCTGTTTAGCATTACAATCACCACTGATCACCACATTGCTACTTACAGGGGGGTGTAACATCTCTGTACATCTATCAGTATCTCCTGCCATCATCATTCTCTGTTTAGCATTACAATTGCCACTGATCACCACATTGCTACTTACAGGGGGATGTAACATCTCTGTACATCTATTGGTATCTCCTGCCATCATCATTCTCTGTTCAGCATTACAGTTACCACTGATCACCACATTGCTGCTTACAGGGGGATGTAACATCTCTGTACAGCTATCAGTATCTCCTGCCATCATCATTTGCTGTTTAGCATTACAATCACCACTAATCACCACATTGCTACTTACAGGGGGATGTAACATCTCTGTACATCTATCAGTATCTCCTGCCATCATCATTCTCTTTTTAGCATTACAGTTACCACTGATCACCACATTGCTACTTACAGGGAATGTAACATCTCTGTACATCTATCAGTATCTCCTGCCATCATCATTCTCTGTTTAGCATTACAATCACCACTGATCACCACATTGCTACTTACAGGGGGATGTAACATCTCTGTACATCTATCACTATCTCCTGCCATCATCATTCTCTGTTTAGTATTACAATTACCACTGATCACCACATTGCTGCTTACAGGGGGATGTAACATCTCTGTACATCTATCAGTATCTCCTGCCATCATCATTCTGCTTTTAGCATTACAATTACCACCGATCACCACATTACTACTTACAGGGGGGGGGGGGTGTAACATCTTTGCACATCTATCAGTATCTTCTGCCATCATCATTCTCTGTTTAGCATTACAATTACCACTGATCACCACATTGCTACTTACAGGGGGATGTAACATCTCTGTACATCTATCAGTATCTCCTGCCATCATCATCCTCTGTTTAGCATTACAATTACCACTGATCACCACATTACTACTTACAGGGGGATGTAACATCTCTGTACATCTATCAATATCTCCTGCCATCATCATTCTCTGTTTAGCATTACAATTACCACTGATCACCACATTGCTGCTTACAGGGTATGTAACATCTCTCTACATTTATCAGTATCTCCTGCCATCATCATTCTCTGTTTAGCATTACAGTTACCACTGATCACCACATTGCTGCTTACAGGGGGATGTAACATCTCTGTACATCTATCAGTACCTCCTGCCATCATCATTCTCTGTTTAGCATTACAGTTACCACTGATCACCACATTGCTGCTTACAGGGGGATGTAACATCTCTGTACATCTATCAGTATCTCCTGCCATCATCACTCTCTGTTTAGCATTACAGTTACCACTGATTACGACATTGCTACTTACAGGGGGATGTAACATCTCTGTACATCTATCAGTACCTCCTGCCATCATCATTCTCTGTTTAGCATTACAGTTACCACTGATCACCACATTGCTACTTACAGGGGGATGTAACATCTCTGTACATCTATCAATATCTCCTACCATCGTCATTTTCTGTTTAGCATTACAATTATCACTGATCACCACATTTCTGCTTACAGGGGGATGTAACATCTCTGTACATCTATCAGTATCTCCTGCCATCATCATTCTCTGTTTAGCATTACAGTTACCACTGATTACGACATTGCTACTTACAGGGGGATGTAACATCTCTGTACATCTATCAGTACCTCCTGCCATCATCATTCTCTGTTTAGCATTACAGTTACCACTGATCACCACATTGGTGCTTACAGGGGGATGTAACATCTCTGTACATCTATCAGTATCTCCTGCCATCATCATTCTCTGTTTAACATTACAGTTACCACTGATCACCACATTGCTACTTACAGGGGATGTAACAGCTCTGTACATATATCAGTATCTCCTGCCATCATCATTCTCTGTTTAGCATTACAGTTACCACTGATCACCACATTGCTACTTACAGGGGATGTAACATCTCTGTACAGCTATCAGTATCTCCTACCATTATCATTCTCTGTTTAGCATTACAATTAGCACTGATCACCACATTGCTGCTTACAGGGGGATGTAACATCTCTGTACATATATCAGTATCTCCTGCCATCATCATTCTGTGTTTAGCATTACAATTACCACTAATCACCACATTGCTACTTACAGGGAATGTAACATCTCTGTACATCTATCAGTATCTCCTGCCATCATCATTCTCTGTTTAGCATTACAATTACCACTGATCACCACATTGCTACTTACAGGGGGATGTAACATCTCTGTACATCTATCGGTATCTCCTGCCATCATCATTCTCTGTTTAGCATTACAGTTACCACTGATCACCACATTACTACTTACAGGGGATGTAACATCTCTGTACATCTATCAGTATCTCCTGCCATCATCATTCTCTGTTTAGCATTACAATCACCACTGATCACCACATTGCTGCTTACAGGGGGATGTAACATCTCTGTACATCTATCAGTATCTCCTGCCATCATCATTCTCTGTTTAGCATTACAGTTACCACTGATCACCACATTGCTGCTTACAGGGGGATGTAACATCTCTGTACATCTATCAGTACCTCCTGCCATCATCATTCTCTGTTTAGCATTACAATTATCACTGATCACCACATTTCTGCTTACAGGGGGATGTAACATCTCTGTACATCTATCAGTATCTCCTGCCATCATCATTCTCTGTTTAGCATTACAGTCACCACTGATTACGACATTGCTACTTACAGGGGGATGTAACATCTCTGTACATCTATCAGTACCTCCTGCCATCATCATTCTCTGTTTAGCATTACAATTACCACTGATCACCACATTGCTACTTACAGGGGGATGTAACATCTCTGTACAGCTATCAGTATCTCCTGCCATCATCATTCTCTGTTTAGCATTACAGTTACCACTGATTACCACATTGCTACTTACAGGGGGATGTAACATCTCTGTACATCTATCAGTATCTCCTGCCATCATCATTCTCTGTTTAGCATTACAATTACCACTGATCTCCACATTACTACTTACAGGGGGATGTAACATCTCTGTACATCTATCAGTATCTCCTGCCATCATCATTCTCTGTTCAGCCTTACAATCACCACTGATCACCACATTGCTACTTACAGGGGATGTAACATCTCTGTACATCTATCAGTACCTCCTGCCATCATCATTCTCTGTTTAGCATTACAATTACCACTGATCACCACATTGCTACTTACAGGGGGATGTACAGCTCTGTACATATATCAGTATATCCTGCCATCATCATTCTCTGTTTAGCATTACAGTTACCACTGATCACCACATTGCTACTTACAGGGGATGTAACAGCTCTGTACATCTATCAGTATCTCCTGCCATCATCATTCTCTGTTTAGCATTACAATTACCACTGATCACCACATTGCTACTTACAGGGGGATGTAACAGCTCTGTACATATATCAGTATCTCCTGCCATCATCATTCTCTGTTTAGCATTACAGTTACCACTGATCACCACATTGCTACTTACAGGGGATGTAACAGCTCTGTACATCTATCAGTATCTCCTGCCATCATCATTCTCTGTTTAGCATCACAGTTACCACTGACACCACATTGCTGCTTACAGGGGGATGTAACATCTCTGTACAGCTATCAGTATCTCCTACCATCATCAATTTCTGTTTAGTATTACAATTACCACTGATCACCACATTGCTGCTTACAGTGGGATGTAACATCTCTGTACATCTATCAGTATCTTCTGCCATCATCATTCTCTGTTTAGCATTACAATCACCACTGATCACCACATTACTACTTACAGGGGGATGTAACATCTCTGTACATCTATCAGTATCTCCTGCCATCATCATTCTCTGTTTAGCATTACAGTTACCACTGATCACCACATTGCTGCTTACAGGGGGATGTAACATCTCTGTACATCTATCAGTATCTCCTGCCATCATCACTCTCTGTTTAGCATTACAGTCACCACTGATCTCCACATTGCTGCTTACAGGGGGATGTAACATCTCTGTACAGCTATCAGTACCTCCTGCCATCATCATTCTCTGTTTAGCATTACAGTTACCACTGATCACCACATTGCTGCTTACAGGGGGATGTAACATCTCTGTACATCTATCAGTATCTCCTGCCATCATTATTCTCTGTTTAGCATTACAGTCACCACTGATTACGACATTGCTACTTACAGGGGGATGTAACATCTCTGTACATCTATCAGTACCTCCTGCCATCATCATTCTATGTTTAGCATTACAGTTACCACTGATCACCACATTGCTGCTTACAGGGGGATGTAACATCTCTGTACATCTATCAGTATCTCCTGCCATCATCATCCTCTGTTTAGCATTACAATCACCGCTGATCTCCACATTGCTGCTTACAGGGGGATGTAACATCTCTGTACATCTATCAGTATCTCCTGCCATCATCATTCTCTGCTTAGCATTACAATCACCACTGATCTCCACATTGCTGCTTACAGGGGGATGTAACATCTCTGTACATCTATCAATATCTCCTACCATCTTCATTTTCTGTTTAGCATTACAATTACCACTGATCACCACATTTCTGCTTACAGGGGGATGTAACATCTCTGTACATCTATCAGTATCTCCTGCCATCATCATTCTCTGTTTAGCATTACAGTCACCACTGATTACGACATTGCTACTTACAGGGGGATGTAACATCTCTGTACATCTATCAGTACCTCCTGCCATCATCATTCTATGTTTAGCATTACAGTTACCACTGATCACCACATTGCTGCTTACAGGGGGATGTAACATCTCTGTACATCTATCAGTACCTCCTGCCATCATCATTCTCTGTTTAGCATTACAATTACCACTGATCACCACAATGCTACTTACAGGGGGATGTACAGCTCTGTACATATATCAGTATCTCCTGCCATCATCATTCTCTGTTTAGCATTACAGTTACCACTGATCACCACATTGCTACTTACAGGGGATGTAACAGCTCTGTACATCTATCAGTATCTCCTGCCATCATCATTCTGTGTTTAGCATTACAATTACCACTAATCACCACATTGCTACTTACAGGGGGATGTAACATCTCTGTACATCTATCAGTATCTCCTGCCATCATCATTCTCTTTTTAGCATTACAGTTACCACTGATCACCACATTGCTACTTACAGGGAATGTAACATCTCTGTACATCTATCAGTATCTCCTGCCATCATCATTCTCTGTTTAGCATTACAATTACCACTGATCACCACATTGCTCTTTACAGGGGGATGTAACAGTTCTGTACATATATCAGTATCTCCTGCCATCATCATTCTCTGTTTAGCATTACAGTTACCACTGATCACCACATTGCTACTTACAGGGGATGTAACAGCTCTGTACATATATCAGTATCTCCTGCCATCATCATTCTCTGTTTAGCATTACAGTTACCACTGATCACCACATTGCTACTTACAGGGGATGTAACATCTCTGTACAGCTATCAGTATCTCCTACCATCATCATTCTCTGTTTAGTATTACAATTACCACTGATCACCACATTGCTGCTTACAGTGGGATGTAACATCTCTGTACATCTATCAGTATCTCCTGCCATCATCATTCTGCTTTTAGCATTACAATTACCACTGATCACCACATTGCTACTTACAGGGGATGTAACATCTCTGTACATCTATCAGTATCTTCTGCCATCATCATTCTCTGCTTAGCATTACAATTACCACTGATCACCACATTACTACTTACAGGGGGATGTAACATCTCTGTACATCTATCGGTATCTCCTGCCATCATCATTCTCTGTTCAGCATTACAGTTACCACTGATCACCCCACTGCTACTTACAGGGGGATGTAACATCTCTGTACATCTATCAGTATCTCCTGCCATCATCATTCTCTGTTTAGCATTACAGTTACCACTGACATCACATTGCTACTTACAGGGGGATGTAACATCTCTGTACATCTATCAGTATCTCCTGCCATCATCACTCTCTGTTTAGCATTACAATTACCACTGATCACCACATTGCTACTTACAGGGGGATGTAACATCTCTGTACATCTATCAGTATCTCCTGCCATCATCATTCTCTGTTTAGCATTACAGTTACCACTGATCACCACATTGCTGCTTACAGGGTATGTAACATCTCTGTACATCTATCAGTATCTCCTGCCATCATCATTCTCTGTTTAGCATTACAGTTACCACTGATCACCACATTGCTACTTACAGGGGGATGTAACATCTCTGTACATCTATCAGTATCTCCTGCCATCATCATTCTCTGTTTAGCATTACGGTTACCACTGATCACCACATTGCTGCTTACAGGGGGGTGTAACATCTCTGTACATCTATCAGTATCTCCTGCCATCATCATTCTCAGTTTAGCATTACAGTCACCACTGATCTCCACATTGCTGCTTACAGGGGGATGTAACATCTCTGTACAGCTATCAGTACCTCCTGCCATCATCATTCTCTGTTTAGCATTATGGTTACCACTGATCACCACATTGCTACTTACAGGGGATGTAACATCTCTGTACAGCTATCAGTACCTCCTGCCATCATCATTCTCTGTTTAGCATTACAGTCACCACTGATCTCCACATTGCTGCTTACAGGGGGATGTAACATCTCTGTACAGCTATCAGTACCTCCTGCCATCATCATTTTCTGTTTAGCATTACAATTATCACTGATCACCACATTGCTACTTACAGGGGATGTAACATCTCTGTACATCTATCAGTATCTCCTGCCATCATCATTCTCTGTTTAGCATTACAGTCACCACTGATCTCCACATTGCTGCTTACAGGGGGATGTAACATATCTGTACAGCTATCAGTACCTCCTGCCATCATCATTCTCTGTTTAGCATTACAGTTACCACTGATCACCACATTGCTGGTTACAGGGGGATGTAACATCTCTGTACAGCTATCAGTACCTCCTGCCATCATCATTCTCTGTTTAGCATTACAGTTACCACTGATCACCACATTGCTACTTACAGGGGACTGATCACCACATTGCTGCTTACAGGGGGATGTAACATCTCTGTACATCTATCAGCATCTCCTGCCATCATCATTCTCTGTTTAGCATTACAGTCACCACTGATCTCCACATTGCTACTTACAGGGGGATGTAACATCTCTGTACATCTATCAGCATCTCCTGCCATCATCATTCTCTGTTTAGCATTACAGTCACCACTGATCTCCACATTGCTGCTTACAGGGGGATGTAACATCTCTGTACAGCTATCAGTACCTCCTGCCATCATCATTCTCTGTTTAGCATTACAGTTACCACTGATCACCACATTGCTACTTACAGGGGATGTAACAGCTCTGTACATATATCAGTATCTCCTGCCATCATCATTCTCTGTTTAGCATTACAATTACCACTGATCACCACATTGCTGCTTACAGGGGGATGTAACATCTCTGTACATCTATCAGTATCTCCTGCCATCATCATTCTCTGTTTAGCATTACAGTTACCACTGATCACCACATTGCTGCTTACAGGGGGATGTAACATCTCTGTACATATATCAGTATCTCCTGCCATCATCATTCTCTGTTTAGCATTACAGTTACCACTGATCACCACATTGCTGCTTACAGGGGATGTAACATCTCTGTACATATATCAATATCTCCTGCCATCATCATTCTCTGTTTAGCATTACAGTCACCACTGATCACCACATTGCTACTTACAGGGGGATGTAACATCTCTGTACATCTATCAGTATCTCCTGCCATCATCATTCTCTGCTTAGCATTACAATCACCACTGATCTCCACATTGCTGCTTACAGGGGGATGTAACATCTCTGTACAGCTATCAGTACCTCCTGCCATCATCATTCTCTGTTTAGCATTACAGTTACCACTGATCACCACATTGCTGCTTACAGGGGGATGTAACATCTCTGTACATCTATCAGTATCTTCTGCCATCATCATTCTCTGTTTAGCATTACAATTATCACTGATCACCACATTGCTGCTTACAGGGGGATGTAACATCTCTGTACATCTATCAGTATCTCCTGCCATCATCATTCTCTGTTTAGCATTACAGTTACCACTGATCACCACATTGCTGCTTACAGGGGGATGTAACATCTCTGTACAGCTATCAGTACCTCCTGCCATCATCATTCTCTGTTTAGCATTACAGTTACCACTGATCACCACATTGCTACTTACAGGGGATGTAACAGCTCTGTACATATATCAGTATCTCCTGCCATCATCATTCTCTGTTTAGCATTACAATCACCACTGATCACCACATTGCTACTTACAGGGGGATTTAACATCTCTGTACATCTATCAGTACCTCCTGCCATCATCATTCTCTGTTTAGCATTACAGTTACCACTGATCACCACATTGCTGCTTACAGGGGGATGTAACATCTCTGTACAGCTATCAGTATCTCCTGCCATCATCATTCTCTGTTTAGCATTACAATCACCACTGATCACCACCTTGCTGCTTACAGGGGGATGTAACCTCTCTGTACAGCTATCAGTATCTCCTGCCATCATCATTCTCATTACAGTTACCATGAAACATTAAATTGCTGTGCAAAACTTAATTTAACACATGCTTCTGTAACCACTCATTGATTTCTGTTTATTAATTACAATTAATAAATAAACCAAGTGCAGTACAATTATATTTTGTTATTATTCTACTTAAAGGGAACCTAAACTGAGAAGCGTATGGATTTTTCCTTCTAAAATAATACCAGTTGCCTGACTCTCCTGCTGATCCTGTGTCTCTAATACTCTCAGCCACAGCCCCTGAACAAGCATGCAGATCAGGTGTTCTGACTGAAGTCAGACTGGATTAGCTGCATGCCTGTTTCAGGGTGTGATTCAGCCACTACTGCAGCCAAAGATCAGCAGGAGAGACAGGCAACTGGTATTGTTTAAAAGGAAACATCCATATCCCTCTCAGTTAAGGTTCCCTTTAACTATCACTATTCCTATTATTTTCACATTACATACTATACTATTTCCATTTTTTTTATAATACGTATACAAACCATAAATCGAGTACTGAATAGTTACATACAATTTATCCAGGTTGAATACAAACTGACAATCTACCACACACCGTACAATTCTTGATAAGTTGGTCTGAAGTTTTCAATACATCCAATCTAAAACAAATCAGCAAAAAAAACCCTGAAAATTCTGTACAACCAACCATTTTCATCGAATTGTGGTAATATCAAACAGAAAAATAGTAATGTGTGAGCACCTTAACTGGCAGCACACGAATATTGATCACACAGCTGGTCCAGAAACATGACTGCTGCTGCCATATCTTCATGCTGCCCACAGATTCCTTCACCAACCCCTCTGGCTCCTCTACTGAGTCCCTGGTGTGAGGACAGGATGTGGCAGGACTGACTTGTGCCTTGCTGCAGGGTGGGGGCGGGGGAGTGCACACAGACTTCTGTATGTAAACAATGAGGATCCAGCGACTGATCGGTGGGCCCCGGTGAGGTGACTTGTGCATTGCTGTAATTAGGGAGGAGTTAGCAGGGAAGGGGTGGGGCATGCACACAGATTTTTGTATGTAAACAATGAGGAGCCAGGGGATCCAGCGACCGATCGGTGGGCCCCAGTGAGGTGACTTGTGCCTTGCTGTAATTAGGGAGGAGTTAGCCGGGCAGGGGTGGGGCATGCACACAGACTTCGGTATGTAAACAATGAGGATCCAGCGACTGATCGGTGGGCCCCGGTGAGGTGAATTGTGCCTTGCTGTAATTAGGGAGGAGTTAGCAGGGCGGCGGTGGGGCATGCACACAGATTTCTGTATGTAAACAATGAGGAGCCAGGGGATCCAGCGACCGATCAGTGGGCCCCGGTGAGGTGACTTGTGCCTTACTGTAATTAGGGAGGAGTTAGCAGGGCGGGGGTGGGGCATGCACACAGATTTCTGTATGTAAACAATGAGGAGCCAGGGGATCCAGCGACCGATCAGTGGGCCCCGGTGAGGTGACTTGTGCCTTACTGTAATTAGGGAGGAGTTAGGGCAGGGGCGGGGCCTGCATACAGACTTCTGCATGTAAACATTGAGGAGACGGGGGATTCAGCGACAGATCGGTGGGCCCCAGCAACCCGAGGACTTCTCATGATGATGTCGAGGTCCATAGTGAACTGTACGTAGTTATGTATATGTTCTGTCCTTTCATAAGAGACTCGTCTTACAGTTGTGTTCAAAAACCCCCAATGCTGTAAAGGGTTTTAGGGAATTTAGTGTACATTTGTAATTGTGTTCAGAATGAAATCTTACAAGGACTTTTTAAAGAACCAAATGCTAAAATGACACAAATTGTTTTTGTAATACAGTATTTCATTTTTTTTTGTGATTTCTTCATTGACACAATTATTCAACCCCTTAACCACTTAAGGACCAGGGGATTTTCCTGATATTGGTGCTGCGTGGGCTCTCCAGCCCGCAGCAACGATCAGGATTGAGGCAGGGCGATCAGACTCCCCCCCCCCCCCCTTTTTTCCCCACTAGGGGGATGTCCTGCTGGGGGGTCTGATCGCCACCGGCTATCTGCGCTTTGCGGGTGGGGCTCTTCAAAGCCCCCCTCCGCAGTGATTTCTGCCCTCTCTGCCCATACCTGCTTCTCCCGCAGGCTATGGGCTGCGCAGGACGGACAATTGTCCTGCGCCGGATAGGATAGGCTTTAGCCTATCAGATGCCGGCGATCGCCGATCTCCTTTACGGCGCTGCTGCGCAGCAGCGCCGTATTGATGTAAACAGCGGGGATTTCTTCCCCGCGTGTTTACATTATGCGTGCGAGCTGCGATCGGCGGCTCGTACACTGTTCACGGAGACACCCTCCGTGAACTGGCATGGAAAGGCCGCTCGAACGAGCAGCCGCTTCCATGCTATACCACTAACGACCTGCCGACGCCTATCGGCGTTAGGCGGTCGTTAAGTGGTGAAAGACTACCACTCCTAAGAACAGAGGTTCATTTGAGTGTTTTCGATCAGGTATTGAAAACACCTGTGGATGTTAACGAGCAGCAATCAAGCATAATAAGCACCAATTAGGCAGATTTAAAATGACTGTGATACTCAGCTCCTTCTAGACATTTACTGGTGTGTTTACAAACATGGTGATGTCAAGAGAATGGTCCAGGAAGACATGAGAAGAGGTGATTTCTCTTCACAGGAAGGGCAATGGCTATAAAATTGCAAAGATGTTAAACATACCAAGAGACACCATAGGAAGCATCATTCGCAAATTCAAGGTAAAGGGCATTGTTGAAACGCTACCTGGTCGTGGCAGAAAGAAGATGCTGACTTCGACTGCTGTGTGCTACCTGAAGCGCAAAGTGGAGAAAAGTCCCCGTGTGACTGCTGAGGAACTGAAAAAAAGATTTGTCAGATGCGGGTACTGAAGTTTCAGCTCAGACAATAAGGTGCACACTGCGTAATGAAGGCCTCCATGCCAGAACTCCCAGGCGCACCCCCTTGCTGTCTCCAAACAATAAGAAGAGTCGACTGCAGTATGCCAAAAGTCATGTGGACAAACCATAAATGTTTTGGGATAGTGTTCTATGGACTGATGAAACAAAATTAGAACTGTTTGGGCCCATGGATCAATGCTATGTTTGGAGGAGGAAGAACAAGGCCTATGAAGAAAAGAACACCTTGCCTACTGTGAAGCATGGCGGGGGGTCAGTCATGCTTTGGTGCTGTTTTGCTTCTGCAGGTACAGGGAAGCTTCAGCGTGTGCAAGGTACCATGAATTCTCTTCAGTACCAGGAGATATTGGATGAAAATGTGATGCAGTCCGTCACAAACCTGAGGCTTGGGAGACGTTGGACCTTTCAGCATGACAATGATCCCAAGCATACCTCCAAGTCCACTAGAGCATGGTTGCAGATTAAAGGCTGGAACATTTCGGAGTGGCCATCGCAGTCACCAGACTTAAATCCGATTGAGAACCTCTGGTGGGACTTAAAGAGAATCTGTACTCTAAAATTCTTGCAATAAAAAGCATACCATTCAATTCATTATGTTCTCCTGGGCCCCTCTGTGCTGTTTCTGCCGCTCCCTGCTGCAATCCTGGCTTGTAATTGCCAGTTTTAGGCAGTGTTTACAAACAAAAGACATAGATGCCAACAGCTTGTGATAGGCTGAGAGGAGCTCAGTCTGTGACTCACACAGAGCCTGCAGGGGGCGTGGAGAGGGTGTGTATAGCTTCTACCCTATCACAGCAGAGCAGCACATTCCAGCCTGAGTGCATGAGCCCGACAAAGCCGTCAGAGGAAAGAAGATTAGATTATATAACAGAGATAATACAGCCACTGTGCAACTAGGAAAGGCTGCAGTAACACAGACCACATTAGAACAGGTATAGGAACTTATAGGATAGAAGAAATAAGGCTGAACATTTTGTTAGAGTCTCTTTAAAGAAAGCAGTTGCAGCGCGCAAGCCTAAGAATGTGACAGAACTGGAGGCTTTTGCCTATGAAGAATGGGCTAAGATACCCGTAGATCGCTGCAAGACACTTGTGTCAAGCTATGCTTCACATTTAAAAGTTGTTATAACTGGAAAAGGATGTTGTACTAAGTACTAAGAAAGAATATCACTTGGGGGTTGAATAAAACTGATCATGATGTGAGCACAGAAAAGACATTTGTGGTTATCTCATTATAAATGTTATGTTATATTTGCCTGACTTACAAGTGCCTCTTTGATTTAATTGTAAACAAGATGACTGAAATGATCAAAATCAATGTCAAACTGGCCAAAGCACTCCATTTCAGTGGCGGTTGAATAATGTTGAACACAACTGTATTAAACACTTAGAAGAGATGGTGCGTAATTACTGCCTCTGCGGGACAATGATGTGCGCACCTTAGCCTGAAATACCGCTAGCGCTCAGAAGATCGCCATTCTCATCATTTCTGTACATTGCAGGGATTAGTAGCAATCGTTTCTGCATGCTTACATCACAGGAGATTCACAGTGTAACCGAAGCTGTCCATACATGATTTACAACATCGATATCTGTCTGATTCCGTAATAATGATTTAATCTGGCAGAGATTGAGGCCACACCAAAACGACCAATCCGACATGCTGAGAAGATCTTTCTCAGAGCTCAGTCAGCCGCGCACCTGTACACTGGTTGTGCATATGAAGAATGTGTAATACAGGAAGAATCCCTACATTCCCCTGCAGAGTACCTGCACATCACTCTTACATGTACCCACAGTTACATTGCCTAGGGCCTGATCCATGTTCAGATTGTGCATGAAGAATGTGTAATAGAGGAAGAATCTCCTCATTCCCCTGCAGAGTACCTGCACATCATTCTTACATGTACCCACAGTTACATTGCCGAGGGCCTGATCTATGTTCAGATTGTGCATGAAGAATGTGTAATAGAGGAAGAATCCCCTCATTCTCCTGCAGAGTACCTGCACATCACTCTTACATGTACTCACAGTTACATTGCCTAGGGCCTGATCTATGTTCAGATTGTGCATGAAGAATGTGTAATAGAGGAAGAATCCCCTCATTCTCCTGCAGCATACCTGCACATCACTCTTACATGTACCCACAGTTACATTGCCTAGGGCCTGATCCATATTCAGATTGTGCATGAAGAATGTGTAATAGAGGAAGAATCCCCTCATTTCCCTGCAGAGTACCTGCACATCACTCTTACATGTACCCACAGTTACATTGCCTAGAGCCTGATCCATATTCAGATTGTGCATGAAGAATGTGTAATAAAGGAAGAATCCCCTCATTCTTCTGCAGAGTTCCTGCACATCACTCTTACATGTACCCACAGTTACATTGCCTAGGGCCTGATCCATATTCAGATTGTGCATGAAGAATGTGTAATAGAGGAAGAATCCCCTCATTCCCCTGCAGAGTACCTGCACATCACTCTTACATGTACCCACAGTCACATTGCCTAGTGCCTGATCCATGTTCAGATTGTGCATGAAGAATGTGTAATAGAGGAAGAATCCCCTCATTCTCCTGCAGCATACCTGCACATCACTCTTACATGTACCCACAGTTACATTGCCTAGGGCCTGATCCATATTCATATTGTGCATGAAGAATGTGTAATAGAGGAAGAATCCCCTCATTTCCCTGCAGAGTACCTGCACATCACTCTTACATGTACCCACAGTTACATTGCCTAGAGCCTGATCCATATTCAGATTGTGCATGAAGAATGTGTAATAAAGGAAGAATCCCCTCATTCTTCTGCAGTGTTCCTGCACATCACTCTTACATGTACCCACAGTTACATTGCCTAGGGCCTGATCCATATTCAGATTGTGCATGAAGAATGTGTAATAGAGGAAGAATCCCCTCTTTCCCCTGCAGAGTACCTGCACATCACTCTTACATGTGCCCACAGTTACATTGCCTAGAGCCTCATCCATGTTAAGAGTGTGCATGAAGAATGTGTAATAGAGGAATAATCCCCCCATTCTTCTGCAGAGTACCTGCACATCACTCATACATGTACACACAGTTACATTGCATAGGGCCTGATAGATGTTCAGATTGTGCATGAAGGATGTGTAATAGAGGAAGAATCCCCTCATTCTCCTGCAAAGTACCTGCACATCACTTACATGTGCCCATAGTTACACTGCCTAGGGCCTGATCCATGTTCAGATTGTGCATGAAGAATGTGTAATAGAGGAAGAATCCCCTAATTCTTCTGCAGAGCACCTGCACATCACTCTTACATGTACCCACAGTTACATTGCCTAGGGCCTGATCCATGTTCAGATTGTACATGAAGAATGTGTAATAGAGGAGGAATCCCCTCATTCTTCTGCAGAGTACCAGCACATTACTCTTACATGTACCCACAGTTACACTGCCTAGGGCCTGATAGATGTTCAGGTTGTGCATGAAGAATGTGTAATAGAGGAAGAATCCCCACATTCTCCTGCAGAGTACCTGCACATCACTCTTACATGTACCCACAGTTACACTGCCTAGGGCCTGATCCATGTTCAGATTGTGCATGAAGAATGTGTAATAGAAGAAGAATCTCCTCATCCTCCTGCAGAGTACCTGCACATCACTCTTACATGTACCCACAGTTACATTGCCTAGGGCCTGATCCATGTTCAGATTGTACATGAAGAATGTGTAATAGAGGAAGAATCCCCTCATTCCCCTGCAGAGCACCTGCACATCACTCTTACATGTACCCACAGTTACATTGCCTAGGGCCTGATCCATGTTCAGATTGTGCATGAAGAATGTGTAATAGAGGAAGAATCCCCTCATTCCCCTGCAGAGTACTTGCACATCACTCTTACATGTACCCACAGTAACATTGCCTAGTGCCTGATCCATGTTCAGATTGTGCATGAAGAATGTGTAATAGAGGAAGAATCCCCTCATTCCCCTGCAGAGTACCTGCACCTCATTCTTACATGTACCCACAGTTACATTGCCTAGGGCCTGATCCATGTTCAGATGTGTAATAGAGGAAGACTCCCTTCATTCTCCTGCTTAGTACCTGCACATCACTCACATGTACCCACAGTTACATTGCCTAGGACCTGATCCATGTTCAGATTGTGCATGAAGAATGTGTAATAGAGGAATAATCTCCCCATTCCCCTGCAGAGTACCTGCACATCACTCTTACATGTACCCACAGTTACATTGCCTAGGGCCTGATCCATGTTCAGATTTTGCATGAAGAATGTGTAATAGAGGAAGAATCTCCTCATCCTCCGGCAGAGTACCTGCACATCACTCTTACATGTACCCACAGTTACATTGCCTAGGGCCTGATAGATGTTAAGGTTGTGCATGAAGAATGTGTAATAGAGGAAGAATCCCCTCATTCTCCTGCAGAGTACCTGCACATCACTCTTACATGTACCCACAGTTACATTGCCTAGGGCCTGATAGATGTTCAGGTTGTGCATGAAGAATGTGTAATAGAGGAAGAATCCCCGCATTCTCCTGCAGAGTACCTGCACATCACTCTTACATGTACCCACAGTTACACTGCCTAGGGCCTGATCCATGTTCAGATTGTACATGAAGAATGTGTAATAGAGGAAGAATCCCCTCATCCTCCTGCAGAGTACCTGCACATCACTCTTACATGTACCCACAGTAACATTGCCTAGTGTCTGATCCATGTTCAGATTGTGCATGAAGAATGTGTAATAGAGGAAGAATCCCCTCATTCCCCTGCAGAGTACCTGCACATCACTCTTACATGTACCCACAGTTACATTGCCTAGGGCCTGATCCATGTTTAGATTGTGCATGAAGAATGTGTAATAGAGGAAGAATCCCCTCATTCTCCTGCAGAGCACCTGCACATCACTCTTACATGTACCCACAGTTACATTGCCTAGGGCCTGATCCATGTTCAGATTGTACATGAAGAATGTGTAATAGAGGAGGAATCCCCTCATTCTTCTGCAGAGTACCTGCACATTACTCTTACATGTACCCACAGTTACACTGCCTAGGGCCTGATAGATGTTCAGGTTGTGCATGAAGAATGTGTAATAGAGGAAGAATCTCATCATCCTCCTGCAGAGTACCTGCACATCACTCTTACATGTACCCACAGTCACATTGCCTAGGGCCTGATCCATGTTCAGATTGTGCATGAAGAATGTGTAATAGAGGAAGAATCCCCTCATTCCCCTGCAGAGTACCTGCACCTCATTCTTACATGTACCCACAGTTACATTGCCTAGGGCCTGATCCATGTTCAGATGTGTAATAGAGGAAGACTCCCCTCATTCTCCTGCTTAGTACCTACACATCACTCACATGTACCCACAGTTACATTGCCTAGGACCTGATCCATGTTCAGATTGTGCATGACGAATGTGTAATAGAGGAATAATCTCCCCATTCCCCTGCAGAGTACCTGCACATCACTCTTACATGTACCCACAGTTACATTGCCTAGGGCCTGATCCATGTTCAGATTGTGCAAGAAGAATGTGTAATAGAGGAAGAATCTCCTCATCCTCCTGCAGAGTACCTGCACATCACTCTTACATGTACCCACAGTTACATTGCCTAGGGCCTGATAGATGTTAAGGTTGTGCATGAAAAATGTGTAATAGAGGAAGAATCCCCTCATTCTCCTGCAGAGTACCTGCACATCACTCTTACATGTACCCACAGTTACATTGCCTAGGGCATGATAGATGTTCAGGTTGTGCATGAAGAATGTGTAATAGAGGAAGAATCCCCTCATTCTCCTGCAGAGTACCTGCACATCACTCTTACATGTACCCACAGTTACACTGCCTAGGGCCTGATAGATGTTAAGGTTGTGCATGAAGAATGTGTAATAGAGGAAGAATCCCCTCATTCTCCTGCAGAGTACCTGCACATCACTCTTACATGTACCCACAGTTACATTGCCTAGGGCCTGATAGATGTTCAGGTTGTGCATGAAGAATGTGTAATAGAGGAAGAATCCCCACATTCTCCTGCAGAGTACCTGCACATCACTCTTACATGTACCCACAGTAACATTGCCTAGCGCCTGATCCATGTTCAGATTGTGCATGAAGAATGTGTAATAGAGGAAGAATCCCCTCATTCCCCTGCAGAGTACCCGCACCTCATTCTTACATGTACCCACAGTTACATTGCTTAGGACCTGATCCATGTTCAGATTGTGCATGAAGAATGTGTAATAGAGGAAGAATCCCCCCATTCCCCTGCAGAGTACCTGCACATCACTCTTACATGTACCCACAGTTACATTGCCTAGGACCTGATCCATGTTCAGATTGAACATGAAGAATGTGTAATAGAGGAAGAATCCCCCCATTCCCCTGCAGAGTACCTGCACATCACTCTTACATGTACCTACAGTTACATTGCCTAGGGCCTGATCCATGTTCAGATTGTGCATGAAGAATGTGTAATAGAGGAAGAATCCCCCCATTCCCCTGCAGAGTACCTGCACATCACTCTTACATGTACCCACAGTTACATTGCCTAGGGCCTGATCCATGTTCAGATTGTACATGAAGAATGTGTAATAGAGGAAGAATCCCCCCATTCCCCTGCAGAGTACCTGCACATCACTCTTACATGTACCCACAGTTACATTGCCTAGGGCATGATCCATGTTCAGATTGTGCATGAAGAATGTGTAATAGAGGAAGAATCTCCTCATTCCCCTGCAGAATACCTGCACATCACTCTTACATGTACCCACAGTTACATTGCCTAGGGCCTGATCCATGTTCAGATTGTGCATGAAGAATGTGTAATAGAGGAAGAATCCCCTCATTCCCCTGCAGAGTACCTGCACATCACTCTTACATGTACCCACAGTTACATTGCCTAGGGCCTGATAGATGTTCAGATTGTGCATGAAGAATGTGTAATAGAGGATGAATCTCCTCATTCCCCTGCAGAGTACCTGCACATCATTCTTACATGTACCCACAGTTACATTGCCTAGGGCCTGATCCATGTTCTTTGTTCCTGTCTGCACCCTCTATTAGTACTCTTACCAAGCACTAGTTTTGATTTCTATTTAACAGCTACTCTATAGCAATATCCTAAGTTTAGTTAAAATGCATCCCCGGTGTACATAAAAAAACACACAGAAGTACACTAATGCTTAAAAGTTAGAATGTGCCAACGTGTTGTCTGTTAAATAGAATTCACTGGAACTCCATATCTGGGTTCTGGTGCATAGCTCCACCCCTTACAGAAAATAGCTCTGGCCTCTATCAGATATAGAAAAGGTAAAGGCTTTTTCTGCAAGGTGGCAGGACTACACACTAGAATCTGGCAGATATCGGGCTTTGGTGAATCTTATACAGACAACATACTAAGGCAATTACGTTAGGAATGACAGGTTGAGATGGCTGACAGGGTAGAGTGTTTTGTTTCCAAAAGCAGATGGCATCATAATATAGCTTCAATATTCCAAGTGTTGGCCGTGATGAGATGCCTTTTATGTTACATACTTTCAATCAACAAGATTGTTATATGCAAATTGGAAGAGTCGGAGCTGAAGCATAATCTGAGGAGTCGGAGGAATCATAAAATGAGGAGTTGGAGGATTTTTGTACCGACTCCACAGCCCTGCATACCGCTCCGACTTGACTCCTTCCAGACTCCCGTTATAAATAATGAGGCATCGGAGTCATGTGAAATGAAATGTAACACAGAAGCCAGTGACCTCCTCCTGACCCTCTTGTGCTGAAGCTCGGGAGTATTGGGGTGTTCCAGATTGGCTATGACAATGCTAATCATAACATGTCAATAAATGAGTATATATGGGTACAGTATATGGGTAGGAGACACTGCTACTTTAACAGTATAACATGGTATAATGGCATATTAAACAAATTACATTTATAAAACTCTCCTAGTACAGTGACAATAATAAAACTCTTCTGAATAACTGTCACCAATGCTCCTCACTGCAAACCACTGTATTCCCTACATAAAGGAGAACTGTAGCATCTTCTCCTGTCTGTAGATCCAGTCATTTAATGGCAACCAAATGACGTCCCCATTTATGTTTAACAAATGCTGGAAACTTTTCACTACTTGACAATTCCTTTTCTATGAAGGCTTCCCTCTGAATCTGGTCTATTCCTCCTCACAGTTCCTCATCTATGAAGGCTTCCCTCTGAATCTGGTCTATTCCTCCTCACAGTTCCTCATCTATGGAGGCTTCTCTCTGAATCTGGTCTATTCCTCCTCACAGTTCCTCATCTATGAAGGCTTCCCTCTGAATCTGGTCTATTGCTCCTCACAGTTCCTCATCTGTGAAGGCTTCTCTCTGAATCTGGTCTATTCCTCCTCACAGTTCCTCATCTATGAAGGCTTCTCTCTGAATCTGGTCTATTCCTCCTCACAGTTCCTCATCCATGGAGGCTTCCCTCTGAATCTGGTCTATTCCTCCTCACAGTTCCTCATCTATGGAGGCTTTCCTCTGAATCTGGTCTATTCCTCCTCACAGTTCCTCATCTATGGAGGCTTCTCTCTGAATCTGGTCTATTCCTCCTCACAGTTCCTCATCTATGAAGGCTTCCCTCTGAATCTGGTCTATTCCTCCTCACAGTTCCTCATCTATGAAGCCTTCCCTCTGAATCTGGTCTATTCCTCCTCACAGTTCCTCATCTGTGAAGGCTTCTCTCTGAATCTGGTCTATTCCTCCTCACAGTTCCTCATCTATGGAGGCTTCTCTCTGAATCTGGTCTATTCCTCCTCACAGTTCCTCATCTATGGAGGCTTCCCTCTGAATCTGGTCTATTCCTCCTCACAGTTCCTCATCTATGAAGGCTTCTCTCTGAATCTGGTCTATTCCTCCTCACAGTTCCTCATCTGTGGAGGCTTCCCTCTGAATCTGGTCTATTCCTCCTCACAGTTCCTCATCTGTGAAGGCTTCTCTCTGAATCTGGTCTATTCCTCCTCACAGTTCCTCATCTGTGAAGGCTTCTCTCTGAATCTGTTCTATTCCTCCTCACAGTTCCTCATCTATGGAGGCTTCTCTCTGAATCTGTTCTATTCCTCCTCACAGTTCCTCATCTATGAAGGCTTCTCTCTGAATCTGGTCTATACCTCCTCACAGTTCCTCATCTATGGAGGCTTCTCTCTGAATCTGTGCTATTCCTCCTCACAGTTCCTCATCTGTGAAATCTTCTCTCTGAATCTGGTCTATTCCTCCTCACTGTTCCTCATCTATGAAGGCTTCCCTCTGAATCTGGTCTATTCCTCCTCACTGTTCCTTATCTATGAAGGCTTCCCTCTGAATCTGGTCTATTCCTCCTCACAGTTCCTCATCTATGAGGCTTCCCTCTGAATCTGGTCTATTCCTCCTCACAGTTCCTCATCTGTGAAGGCTTCTCTCTGAATCTGGTCTATTCCTCCTCACAGTTCCTCATCTATGGAGGCTTCTCTCTGAATCTGTTCTATTCCTCCTCACAGTTCCTCATCTATGAGGCTTCCCTCTGAATCTGGTCTATTCCTCCTCACAGTTCCTCATCTGTGAAGGCTTCTCTCTGAATCTGGTCTATTCCTCCTCACAGTTCCTCATCTGTGGAGGCTTCCCTCTGAATCTGGTCTATTCCTCCTCACAGTTCCTCATCTGTGAAGGCTTCTCTCTGAATCTGGTCTATTCCTCCTCACAGTTCCTCATCTGTGAAGGCTTCTCTCTGAATCTGTTCTATTCCTCCTCACAGTTCCTCATCTATGGAGGCTTCTCTCTGAATCTGTTCTATTCCTCCTCAAAGTTCCTCATCTATGAAGGCTTCTCTCGGAATCTGGTCTATTCCTCCTCACAGTTCCTCATCTATGGAGGCTTCTCTCTGAATCTGGTCTATTCCTCCTCACAGTTCCTCATCTGTGAAATCTTCTCTCTGAATCTGGTCTATTCCTCCTCACAGTTCCTCATCTATGAAGGCTTCCCTCTGAATCTGGTCTATTCCTCCTCACTGTTCCTCATCTATGAAGGCTTCCCTCTGAATCTGGTCTATTCCTCCTCACAGTTCCTCATCTATGAGGCTTCCCTCTGAATCTGGTCTATTCCTCCTCACAGTTCCTCATCTGTGAAGGCTTCTCTCTGAATCTGGTCTATTCCTCCTCACAGTTCCTCATCTATGGAGGCTTCTCTCTGAATCTGTTCTATTCCTCCTCACAGTTCCTCATCTATGAGGCTTCCCTCTGAATCTGGTCTATTCCTCCTCACAGTTCCTCATCTGTGAAGGCTTCTCTCTGAATCTGGTCTATTCCTCCTCACAGTTCCTCATCTATGGAGGCTTCTCTCTGAATCTGGTCTATTCCTCCTCACAGTTCCTCATCTATGAAGGCTTCTCTCTGAATCTGGTCTATTCCTCCTCACAGTTCCTCATCTATGGAGGCTTCTCTCTGAATCTGGTCTATTCCTCCTCACAGTTCCTCATCTGTGAAGGCTTCTCTCTGAATCTGGTCTATTCCTCCTCACAGTTCCTCATCTATGAGGCTTCCCTCTGAATCTGGTCTATTCCTCCTCACGGTTCCTCATCTATGAAGGCTTCTCTCTGAATCTGGTCTATTCCTCCTCACAGTTCCTCATCTATGAAGGCTTCTCTCTGAATCTGGTCTATTCCTCCTCACAGTTCCTCATCTATGGAGGCTTCCCTCTGAATCTGGTCTATTCCTCCTCACAGTTCCTCATCTATGGAGGCTTCCCTCTGAATCTGGTCTATTCCTCCTCACAGTTCCTCATCTGTGGAGGCTTCCCTCTGAATCTGGTCTATTCCTCCTCACAGTTCCTCATCTATGGAGGCTTCTTTCTGAATCTGGTCTATTCCTCCTCACAGTTCCTCATCTATGGAGGCTTCTCTCTGAATCTGGTCTATTCCTCCTCACAGTTCCTCATCTATGAAGGCTTCTCTCTGAATCTGGTCTATTCCTCCTCACTGTTCCTCATCTATGAAGGCTTCCCTCTGAATCTGGTCTATTCCTCCTCACAGTTCCTCATCTATGAGGCTTCCCTCTGAATCTGGTCTATTCCTCCTCACAGTTCCTCATCTGTGAAGGCTTCCCTCTGAATCTGGTCTATTCCTCCTCACAGTTCCTCATCTGTGAAGGCTTCTCTCTGAATCTGTTCTATTCCTCCTCACAGTTCCTCAGCTATGGAGGCTTCTCTCTGAATCTGGTCTATTCCTCCTCACAGTTCCTCATCTATGAAGGCTTCACTCTGAATCTGGTCTATTCCTCCTCACAGTTCCTCATCTATGGAGGCTTCTCTCTGAATCTGGTCTATTCCTCCTCACAGTTCCTCATCTATGAAGGCTTCTCTCTGAATCTGGTCTATTCCTCCTCACGGTTCCTCATCTATGAAGGCTTCTATCTGAATCTGGTCTATTCCTCCTCACAGTTCCTCATCTATGAAGGCTTCTCTCTGAATCTGGTCTATTCCTCCTCACAGTTCCTCATCTATGGAGGCTTCTCTCTGAATCTGGTCTATTCTTCCTCACAGTTCCTCATCTATGGAGGCTTCCCTCTGAATCTGGTCTATTCCTCCTCACAGTTCCTCATCTGTGGAGGCTTCCCTCTGAATCTGGTCTATTCCTCCTCACAGTTCCTCATCTATGGAGGCTTCTCTCTGAATCTGGTCTATTCCTCCTCACAGTTCCTCATCTATGAAGGCTTCTCTCTGAATCTGGTCTATTCCTCCTCACAGTTCCTCATCTATGAAGGCTTCTCTCTGAATCTGGTCTATTCCTCCTCACAGTTCCTCATCTATGAAGGCTTCCCTCTGAATCTGGTCTATTCCTCCTCACAGTTCCTCATCTATGGAGGCTTCTCTCTGAATCTGGTCTATTCCTCCTCACAGTTCCTCATCTATGGAGGCTTTTCTCTGAATCTGGTCTATTCCTCCTCACAGTTCCTCATCTATGGAGGCTTCTCTCTGAATCTGGTCTATTCCTCCTCACAGTTCCTCATCTGTGAAGGCTTCTCTCTGACTCTGGTCTATTCCTCCTCACAGTTCCTCATCTATGAAGGCTTCTCTCTGAATCTGGTCTATTCCTCCTCACAGTTCCTCATCTATGAAGGCTTCCCTCTGAATCTGGTCTATTCCTCCTCACAGTTCCTCATCTATGAAGGCTTCTCTCTGAATCTGGTCTATTCCTCCTCACAGTTCCTCATCTATGGAGGCTTCTCTCTGAATCTGTTCTATTCCTCCTCACAGTTCCTCATCTATGAAGGCTTCTCTCTGAATCTGGTCTATTCCTCCTCACAGTACCTCATCTATGGAGGCTTCCCTCTGAATCTGGTCTATTCCTCCTCACAGTTCCTCATCTGTGGAGGCTTCCCTCTGAATCTGGTCTATTCCTCCTCACAGTTCCTCATCTATGAAGGCTTCCCTCTGAATCTGGTCTATTCCTCCTCACAGTTCCTCATCTATGGAGGCTTCTCTCTGAATCTGGTCTATTCCTCCTCACTGTTCCTCATCTGTGAAGGCTTCTCTCTGAATCTGGTCTATTCCTCCTCACTGTTCCTCATCTGTGAAGGCTTCTCTCTGAATCTGGTCTATTCCTCCTCATAGTTCCTCATCTATGGAGGCTTCTCTCTGAATCTGGTCTATTCCTCCTCACAGTTCCTCATCTATGAAGGCTTCCCTCTGAATCTGGTCTATTCCTCCTCACAGTTCCTCATCTATGGAGGCTTCTCTCTGAATCTGGTCTATTCCTCCTCACAGTTCCTCATCTATGGAGGCTTCTCTCTGAATCTGGTCTATTCCTCCTCACAGTTCCTCATCTATGGAGGCTTCTCTCTGAATCTGGTCTATTCCTCCTCACAGTTCCTCATCTATGGAGGCTTCTCTCTGAATCTGGTCTATTCCTCCTCACAGTTCCTCATCTATGGAGGCTTCCCTCTGAATCTGGTCTATTCCTCCTCACAGTCCATCATCTATGGAGGCTTCTCTCTGAATCTGGTCTATTCCTCCTCACAGTTCCTCAGCTATGGAGGCTTCTCTCTGAATCTGGTCTATTCCTCCTCACAGTTCCTCATCTATGGAGGCTTCTCTCTGAATCTGGTCTATTCCTCCTCACAGTTCCTCATCTATGGAGGCTTCTCTCTGAATCGGGTCTATTCCTCCTCATAGTTCCTCATCTATGAAGGCTTCCCTCTGAATCTGGTCTATTCCTCCTCACAGTTCCTCATCTATGAAGGCTTCCCTCTGAATCTGGTCTATTCCTCCTCACAGTTCCTAATCTATGGAGGCTTCTCTCTGAATCTGGTCTATTCCTCCTCACAGTTCCTCATCTATGGAGGCTTCTCTCTGAATCTGGTCCATTCGTCCTCACAGTACCTCATCTATGAAGGCTTCCCTCTGAATCTGGTCTATTCCTCCTCACAGTTCCTAATCTATGGAGGCTTCTCTCTGAATCTGGTCTATTCCTCCTCACAGTTCCTCATCTATGGAGGCTTCTCTCTGAATCTGGTCCATTCGTCCTCACAGTACCTCATCTATGGAGGCTTCGCTCTGAATCTGGTTTATTCCTCCTCACAGTTCCTCATCTATGGAGGCTTCTCTCTGAATCTGGTCTATTCCTCCTCACAGTTCCTCATCTATGGAGGCTTCTCTCTGAATCTGGTCTATTCCTCCTCACAGTTCCTCATCTATGAAGGCTTCTCTCTGAATCTGGTCTATTCCTCCTCACAGTTCCTCCTCTATGAAGGCTTCTCTCTGAATCTGGTCTATTCCTCCTCACAGTTCCTCATCTATGGATGCTTCTCTCTGAATCTGGTCTATTCCTCCTCACAGTTCCTCCTCTATGAAGGCTTCCCTCTGAATCTGGTCTATTTCTCCTCATAGTTCCTCATCTATGAAGGCTTCCCTCCAAATCTGGTATATTTCTACTCACAGTTCCTCATCTATGAAGGCTTCTCTCTGAATCTGGTCTATTCCTCCTCACAGTTCCTCATCTATGAAGGCTTCTCTCTGAATCTGGTCTATTCCTCCTCACAGTTCCTCATCTATGAAGGCTTCTCCCTGAATCTGGTCTATTCCTCCTCACAGTTCCTCATCTATGAAGGCTTCCCTCCGAATCTGGTCTATTCCTCACAGTTCCTCATCTATGAAGGCTTCCCTCTGAATCTGGTCTATTCCTCCTCACAGTTCCTCATCTATGGAGGCTTCTCTCTGAATCTGGTCTATTCCTCCTCACAGTTCCTCATCTATGAAGGCTTCTCTCTGAATCTGGTCTATTCCTCCTCACAGTTCCTCATCTGTGGAGGCTTCCCTCTGAATCTGGTCTATTCCTCCTCACAGTTCCTCATCTATGAAGGCTTCTCTCTGAATCTGGTCTATTCCTCCTCACAGTTCCTCATCTATGGAGGCTTCTCTCTGAATCTGGTCTATTCCTCCTCACAGTTCCTCATTTATGGAGGCTTCTCTCTGAATCTGGTCCATTCCTCCTCACAGTACCTCATCTATGGAGGCTTCGTTCTGAATCTGGTCTATTCCTCCTCACAGTTCCTCATCTATGGAGGCTTCTGTCTGAATCTGGTCTATTCCTCCTCACAGTTCCTCATCTATGGAGGCTTCTCTCTGAATCTGGTCTATTCCTCCTCACAGTTCCTCATCTATGGAGGCTTCTCTCTGAATCTGGTCTATTCCTCCTCACAGTTTCTCATCTATGGAGGCTTCTCTCTGAATCTGGTCTATTCCTCCTCACAGTTCCTCATCTATGAAGGCTTCCCTCTGAATCTGGTCTATTCCTCCTCACAGTTCCTCATCTATGAAGGCTTCCCTCTGAATCTGGTCTATTCCTCCTCACAGTTCCTCATCTATGGAGGCTTCTCTCTGAATCTGGTCTATTCCTCCTCACGGTTCCTAATCTATGGAGGCTTCTCTCTGAATCTGGTCTATTCCTACTCACAGTTCCTCATCTATGGAGGCTTCTCTCTGAATCTGGTCCATTCCTCCTCACAGTACCTCATCTATGGAGGCTTCTCTCTGAATCTGGTCTATTCCTCCTCACAGTTCCTCCTCTATGAAGGCTTCTCTCTGAATCTGGTCTATTCCTCCTCTCAGTTCCTCATCTATGGAGGCTTCTCTCCGAATCTGGTCTATTCCTCCTCACAGTTCCTCCTCTATGAAGGCTTCTCTCTGAATCTGGTCTATTCCTCCTCACAGTTCCTCATCTATGGAGGCTTCTCTCTGAATCTGGTCTATTCCTCCTCACAGTTCCTCATTTATGGAGGCTTCCCTCTGAATCTGGTCTATTCCTCCTCACAGTTCCTCATCTATGGAGGCTTCCCTCCAAATCTGGTCTATTCCTCCTCACAGTTCCTCATCTGTGGAGGCTTCCCTCCAAATCTGGTCTATTCCTCCTCACAGTTCCTCCTCTATGAAGGCTTCCCTCTGAATCTGGTCTATTCCTCCTCACAGTTCCTCATCTATGAAGGCTTCCCTCTGAATCTGGTCTATTCCTCTTCACAGTTCCTCATCTGTGAAGGCTTCCCTCTGAATCTGGTCTATTCCTCCTCACAGTTCCTCATCTATGGAGGCTTCTCTCTGAATCTGGTCTATTCCTCCTCACAGTTCCTCCTCTATGAAGGCTTCCCTCCAAATCTGGTCTATTCCTCCTCACAGTTCCTCATCTATGAAGGCTTCTCTCTGAATCTGGTCTATTCCTCCTCACAGTTCCTCATCTATGAAGGCTTCTCTCTGAATCTGGTCTATTCCTCCTCACAGTTCCTCATCTATGAAGGCTTCTCCCTGAATCTGGTCTATTCCTCCTCACAGTTCCTCATCTATGAAGGCTTCCCTCCGAATCTGGTCTATTCCTCACAGTTCCTCATCTATGAAGGCTTCCCTCTGAATCTGGTCTATTCCTCCTCACAGTTCCTCATCTATGGAGGCTTCTCTCTGAATCTGGTCTATTCCTCCTCACAGTTCCTCATCTATGAAGGCTTCCCTCTGAATCTGGTCTATTCCTCCTCACAGTTCCTCATCTATGAAGGCTTCTCTCTGAATCTGGTCTATTCCTCCTCACAGTTCCTCATCTATGAAGGCTTCTCTCTGAATCTGGTCTATTCCTCCTCACAGTTCCTCATCTATGAAGGCTTCCCTCTGAATCTGGTCTATTCCTCCTCACAGTTCCTCATCTATGAAGGCTTCCCTCTGAATCTGGTCTATTCCTCCTCACAGTTCCTCATCTATGGAGGCTTCTCTCTGAATCTGTTCTATTCCTCCTCACAGTTCCTCATCTATGGAGGCTTCTCTCTGAATCTGTTCTATTCCTCCTCACAGTTCCTCATTTATGAAGGCTTCTCTCTGAATCTGGTCTATTCCTCCTCACGGTTCCTCATCTATGAAGGCTTCTCTCTGAATCTGGTCTATTCCTCCTCACTGTTCCTCATCTATGGAGGCTTCTCTCTGAATCTGGTCTATTCCTCCTCACAATTCCTCATCTATGAAGTCTTCTTTCTGAATCTGGTCTATTCCTCCTCACAGTTCCTCATCTATGAAGGCTTCCCTCCGAATCTGGTCTATTCCTCACAGTTCCTCATCTATGAAGGCTTCCCTCTGAATCTGGTCTATTCCTCCTCACAGTTCCTCATCTATGTAGGCTTCTCTCTGAATCTGGTCTATTCCTCCTCACAGTTCCTCATCTATGAAGGCTTCCCTCTGAATCTGGTCTATTCCTCCTCACAGGTCCTCATCTATGAAGGCTTCTCTCTGAATCTGGTCTATTCCTCCTCACAGTTCCTCATCTATGAAGGCTTCCCTCTGAATCTGGTCTATTCCTCCTCACAGTTCCTCATCTATGAAGGCTTCCCTCTGAATCTGGTCTATTCCTCCTCACAGTTCCTCATCTATGAAGGCTTCCCTCTGAATCTGGTCTATTCCTCCTCACAGTTCCTCATCTATGGAGGCTTCTCTCTGAATCTGTTCTATTCCTCCTCACAGTTCCTCATCTATGGAGGCTTCTCTCTGAATCTGTTCTATTCCTCCTCACAGTTCCTCATTTATGAAGGCTTCTCTCTGAATCTGGTCTATTCCTCCTCACGGTTCCTCATCTATGAAGGCTTCTCTCTGAATCTGGTCTATTCCTCCTCACTGTTCCTCATTTATGGAGGCTTCTCTCTGAATCTGGTCTATTCCTCCTCACAGTTCCTCATCTATGAAGTCTTCTTTCTGAATCTGGTCTGTTCTTCCTCACTGTTCCACATCTATGAGGCTGCCATCCCCCCCGGGACTTAAATACACAACTTGAATACAAATCTGATGCAAAACTAAACCCTAATCTAAATAAATTGAAGACAATCTGATACACATGGATGCAGCTAGCCATTTTGGAAGCGCTGCCAATATCTACAGTTGTACTGAAATGCACAACCCACTGATATGAATGGCCTGAAAATGTGAAATTTGACTCTGTGGGAACAAGTACATTTTTTTTCCGTTGTAGTTCCATTTAAAATGTACATTTTGCTGTACTACCACTCCAGAAAGTGCTAACTGAGCTTTGCTCTAATCTTCCAGCTATTGATCGGAGATGCCTGTGGATTGGAGAGTGTCATGGAGGTGGCTGGACCTCTTATCTCTTCTTCAGATACATTCACGCTATAAATGTAAATCATTGCCTAGCAGGTGTATAACATGCTGCATGTTCCAGAGTACAGAAGTCCTCACGGCAGAAGGAAGTCCGGAGCCATTCATCGGACCTCAGAGCCGAGATTCAGGGTAAGCTGAAAGATCAATGTCTGAGAAGCGGCAGTCACCAAAAACTGAAATGTTAGGTATAGGTGGATGCTGCAAACCTGAGAGATGTCATGTTTCTTTACTATAGATGCCACGTCTATAATTCTATGGACCATCTAGGCCAGGCATGGGCAAACTTGGCCCTCCAGCTGTTAAGGAACTACAAATCCCACAATGCATTTGCTTTTATGAGTCATGACTGTGGCTGTCAGACTCCTGCAATGCATTGTGGGACTTGTAGTTCCTCAACAGCTGGAGGGCCAAGTTTGCCCATGCCTGATAGGCCAACATTAATTTCCTACTAAGCAAGGTTTATAAGACAGGTCACCCTACAGTCCAGACCAGTGCAGTTTCTAGGCTAAAATGCACCCAGGGCGAGGGTGCAAAAATTGTGCCCCCCTCCCCCCCCCCCCCCGCAGCAAGGTATGGGTGCCCGCAGTATAGGTTAGCCAGGTATAGCTGCACTCAGTATAGATTCCCCCAGAATAGGTAGCCAGCTATAGGTCCCCCCAGTATAGGTAGCCAGGCATAGGTGAGCCAGTATAGTTGCCTCCGGTATAGGTTAGCCAGGTAGGTGCCTCCAGTATAGGTAGCCAGTATAGTTGCCCCCAGTATAGGTTAGATAGGCAGGTGTCCCCGGTATAAATTAGATAGGTAGTAGGTGCCCCCAGTACAGATTAGCTAGGTGGGTGCCTCTAATATAGGTAGCCAGAACAGTTGCCCCCAGTATAGGTTAGATTGGTAGCTGCCCCCAGTATAGGTTAGATAGGTAGCTGCCCCCAGTATAGGGTAGATAGCTGCCCCCCCAGTATAGGTTAGATTAGGTAGGTGCCCCCCAGTATAGGTTAGATTAGGTAGGTGCCCCCCAGTATAAATTAGATTAGGTAGGTGCCCCCCAGTATAGGTTAGATTAGGTAGATGCCCCCCAGTATAGGTTAGATAGGTAGCTGCCCCTCAGTATAGGTTAGATAGGTAGGTGCCCCCCAGGATAGGTTAGATAGGTAGGTTCCCCCAGTATAGGTTTGATTAGGTAGGTGCCCCCCAGTGATAAGGTAGGTGCCCCCCAGGATATGTTAGATAGGTAGGTGCCCCCCAGGATAGGTTAGATAGGTAGGTGCCCCCCAGGATAGGTTAGATAGGTAGCTGCCCCAGTATAGGTTAGATTAGGTAGCTGCCCCCCAGTATAGGTTAGATTAGGTAGGTGCCCCCCAGTATAGGTTAGATTAGGTAGGTGCCCCCCAGGATAGGTTAGATAGGTAGGTGCCCCCCAGGATAGGTTAGATAGGTAGCTGCCCCAATATAGGTTAGGTAGGTGCCCCCCATGATGGAGGGAGGGAGCCGCAGCCGCGGGGAGGGCAGCCCGACCTCTCCCTCCTTTCCACTCCCCGGGCCGCCCTCCGTGCGATCTCCCCTCGGACTGCAGGGTAATGCAGCAGGGAAGCCAGCGCTATAGAAAACTACTCACCTCCCTGGTTCCGATCGCTGCTCTCTCGCCGCCAGTCTCCTCTCTCCATAGACGCTGATACACACACACACACACACACGCTGCTTCCTGTTTAGCCGGAAGCAGCGTGTGTGTGTATCAGCGTCTATGGAGAGAGGAGACTGGCGGCGAGAGAGCAGCGATCGGAACCAGGGAGGTGAGTAGTTTTCTATAGTGCTGGCTTCCCTGCTGCATTACTCTGCAGTCCGAGGCGAGATCGCACGGAGGGCGACCCGGGGAGTGGAAGGGAGAGAGAGGTCGGGCTGCCCTCCCTGCGGCTGCGGCTCCCCCCTCCATCACAGCGCCCCCCTCCCAGCAGCGCTCAGGGCGGCGGCACGGGCCGCACGTCCAGACCAACTAGACCAATGTCAGCTTCTCATCCCACAAGAGAGATGGAGCAGGCCACCCTACAGTTCAGAAATCCATGGACCACCTAGACCAGACATGTCTAATGGCAGCCATCTGAGCCTTTTCCGGTGGCCCCCCAAAGCTCTCCACTGTTCTTAATTCCTTTGCTGTAGTGTGGCATGCAGGGGCCACGTTGTGTTGCCGCACTGCCTCCCCCTTTGCTTACCTGTAGGTTATCAGCCACCACTGTAGCAGCCACTGATTAGCAGCTGCCACTATGCCAGCAGCAGTAACAGCCACTGATTAGCAGCTGTCACTGTGCCAGTTGCAGTAACAGCCACTGATTAGCAGCTGCCACTATGCCAGCAGCAGTAACAGCCACTGATTAGCAGCTGCCACTGTGCCAGCAGCAGTAACAGCCACTGACCAACAGCCACCGCTGTGCCAGCAGCAGCAGTAACAGCCACTGATTAGCAGCTACCACTGTGCCAGCGGCAGTAACAGCCACTGATTAGCAGCCACTGTGCCAGCAGCAGTAACAGCCACTGATTAGCAGCCACTGTGCCAGCAGCAGTAACAGCCACTGATTAGCAGCCACCACTGTGCCAACAGCAGTAACAGCCACTGATTAGCAGCCACCACTGTGCCAGCAGCAGCAGCAGCCACTGATTAGCAGCTGCCACTGTGCCAGCAGCAGCAGTAACAGCCACTGATTAGCAGCTGCCACTGTGCCAGCAGCAGTAACAGCCACTGATTAGCAGCTGCCACTATGCCAGCGGCAGTAACAGCCACTGATTAGCAGCCACTGTGCCAGCAGCAGTAACAGCCACTGATTAGCAGCTGCCACTATGCCAGCGGCAGTAACAGTCCCTGATTAGCAGCTGCCAAGGTGCCAGCAGCAGTAACAGCCACTGATTAGCAGCTGCCACTGTGCCAACAGCAGTAACAGCCACTGATTAGCAGCTGCCACTATGCCAGCGGCAGTAACAGCCACTGATTAGCAGCTGCCAAGGTGCCAGCAGCAGTAACAGCCACTGATTAGCAGCCACCACTGTGCCAACAGCAGTAACAGCCACTGATTAGCAGCCACCACTGTGCCAGCAGCAGCAACAGCCACTGATTAGCAGCTGCCACTGTGCCAGCAGCAGCAGTAACAGCCACTGATTAGCAGCTGCCACTGTGCCAGCAGCAGTAACAGCCACTGATTAGCAGCTGCCACTATGCCAGCGGCAGTAACAGCCACTGATTAGCTGCCACTGGGCCAGCAGCAGTAACAGCCACTGATTAGCAGCTGCCACTACGCCAGCGGCAGTAACAGCCACTGATTAGCAGCCACTGTGCCAGCAGCAGTAACAGCCACTGATTAGCAGCCACCACTGTGCCAGCAGCAGTAACAGCCACTGATTAGCAGCCACCACTATGCCAGCAGCAGTAACAGCCACTGATTGGCATCAGCCACTGCGCCAGCAGCAGTAACAGCCACTGATTAGCAGCTGCCACTGTGCCAGCAGCAGTAACAGCCACTGATTAGCAGCCACCACTGTGCCAGCAGCAGTAGCAGCCACTCATTCGCAGTTGCCACTGTGCCAGCAGCAGTAGCAGCCCCTGATTAGCAGCTGCCACTGTGCCAGCAGCAGTAACAGCCACTGATTAGAAGCTGCCACTGTGCCAGCAGCAGTAACAGCCACTGATTAGCAGCCGTCACTGTGCCAGCAGCAGTAACAGCCACTGATTAGCAGCTGCCACTATGCCAGCAGCAGTAACAGCCCCTGATTAGCAGCTGCCACTGTGCCAGCAGCAGTAACAGCCACTGATTAGCAGCTGCCACTGTGCCAGCAGCAGTAACAGCCACTGATTAGCAGCTGCCACTATGCCAGCAGCAGTAACAGCCACTGATTAGCAGCTGCCACTGTGCCAGCAGCAGTAACAGCCACTGATTAGAAGCTGCCACTGTGCCAGCAGCAGTAACAGCCACTGATTAGCAACTGCCACTGTGCCAGCAGCAGTAACAGCCACTGATTAGCAGCCACCACTGTGCCAGCAGCAGTAACAGCCACTGATTAGCAGCCGCCACTGTGCCAGCAGCAGTAACAGCCACTGATTAGCAGCCACTGTGCCAGCAGCAGTAACAGCCACTGATTAGAATCTGCCACTGTGCCAGCAGCAGTAACAGCCACTGATTAGCAGCTGCCACTATGCCAGCAGCAGTAACAGCCACTGATTAGCAGCTGCCACTGTGCCAGCAGCAGTAACAGCCACTGATTAACAGCCACCGCTGTGCCAGCAGCAGCAGTAACAGCCACTGATTAGCAGCTGCCACTGTGCCAGCAGCAATAACAGCCACTGATTAACAGCCACCGCTGTGCCAGCAGCAGCAGTAACAGCCACTGATTAGCAGCTGCCACTATGCCAGCGGCAGTAACAGCCACTGATTAGCAGCCACTGTGCCAGCAGCAGTAACAGCCACTGATTAGCAGCCGCCACTGTGCCAGCAGCAGTAACAGCCACTGATTAGCAGCCACTGTGCCAGCAGCAGTAACAGCCACTGATTAGCAGTGGCCACTGTGCCAGCAGCAGTAACAGCCACTGATTAGCAGCCACCACTGTGCCAACAGCAGTAACAGTCACTGATTAGCAGCCACCACTGTGCCAGCAGCAGCAACAGCCACTGATTAGCAGCTGCCACTGTGCCAGCAGCAGCAGTAACAGCCACTGATTAGCAGCTGCCACTGTGCCAGCAGCAGTAACAGCCACTGATTAGCAGCTGCCACTATGCCAGCGGCAGTAACAGCCACTGATTAGCAGCCACTGTGCCAGCAGCAGTAACAGCCACTGATTAGCAGCCACCACTGTGCCAGCAGCAGTAACAGCCACTGATTAGCAGCCACCACTATGCCAGCAGCAGTAACAGCCACTGATTGGCATCAGCCACTGCGCCAGCAGCAGTAACAGCCACTGATTAGCAGCTGCCACTGTGCCAGCAGCAGTAACAGCCACTGATTCGCAGCCACCACTATGCCAGCAGCAGTAACAGCCACTGATTAACAGCCACCGCTGTGCCAGCAGCAGCAGTAACAGCCACTGATTAGCAGCTGCCACTGTGCCAGCAGCAGTAACAGCCACTGATTAATTGCCACCGCTGTGCCAGCAGCAGCAGTAACAGCCACTGATTAGCAGCTGCCACTATGCCAGCGGCAGTAACAGCCACTGATTAGCAGCCACTGTGCCAGCAGCAGTAACAGCCACTGATTAGCAGCCGCCACTGTGCCAGCAGCAGTAACAGCCACTGATTAGCAGCCACTGTGCCAGCAGCAGTAACAGCCACTGATTAGCAGTGGCCACTGTGCCAGCAGCAGTAACAGCCACTGATTAGCAGCCACCACTGTGCCAACAGCAGTAGCAGCCACTGATTAGCAGCCACCACTGTGCCAGCAGCAGCAACAGCCACTGATTAGCAGCTGCCACTGTGCCAGCAGCAGTAACAGCCACTGATTAGAAGCTGCCACTGTGCCAGCAGCAGGAACAGCCACTGATTAGCAGCTGCCACTATGCCAGCAGCAGTAACAGCCACTGATTAGCAGCTGCCACTATGCCAGCAGCAGTAACAGCCACTGATTAGCAGCCACTGTGCCAGCAGCAGTAACAGCCACTGATTAGCAGCCTCACTGTGCCAACAGCAGTAACAGCCACTGATTAGCAGCCACCACTGTGCCAGCAGCAGCAACAGCCACTGATTAGCAGCTGCCACTGTGCCAGCAGCAGCAGTAACAGCCACTGATTAGCAGCTGCCACTGTGCCAGCAGCAGTAACAGCCACTGATTAGCAGCTGCCACTATGCCAGCGGCAGTAACAGCCACTGATTAGCTGCCACTGGGCCAGCAGCAGTAACAGCCACTGATTAGCAGCTGCCACTACGCCAGCGGAAGTAACAGCCACTGATTAGCAGCCACTGTGCCAGCAGCAGTAACAGCCACTGATTAGCAGCCACCACTGTGCCAGCAGCAGTAACAGCCACTGATTAGCAGCCACTACTATGCCAGCAGCAGTAACAGCCACTGATTGGCATCAGCCACTGCGCCAGCAGCAGTAACAGCCACTGATTAGCAGCTGCCACTGTGCCAGCAGCAGTAACAGCCACTGATTAGCAGCCACCACTGTGCCAGCAGCAGTAGCAGCCACTCATTCGCAGTTGCCACTGTGCCAGCGGCAGTAGCAGCCCCTGATTAGCAGCTGCCACTGTGCCAGCAGCAGTAACAGCCACTGATTAGAAGCTGCCACTGTGCCAGCAGCAGTAACAGCCACTGATTAGCAGCTGCCACTGTGCCAGCAGCAGTAACAGCCACTGATTAGCAGCTGCCACTGTGCCAGCAGCAGTAACAGCCACTGATAAGCAGCCGTCACTGTGCCAGCAGCAGTAACAGCCACTGATTAGCAGCTGCCACTATGCCAGCAGCAGTAACAGCCACTGATTAGCAGCTGCCACTGTGCCAGCAGCAGTAACAGCCACTGATTAGCAGCTGCCACTATGCCAGCAGCAGTAACAGCCACTGATTAGCAGCTGCCACTGTGCCAGCAGCAGTAACAGCCACTGATTAGAAGCTGCCACTGTGCCAGCAGCAGTAACAGCCACTGATTAGCAACTGCCACTGTGCCAGCAGCAGTAACAGCCACTGATTAGCAGCCACCACTGTGCCAGCAGCAGTAACAGCCACTGATTAGCAGCCGCCACTGTGCCAGCAGCAGTAACAGCCACTAAGTAGCAGCCACTGTGCCAGCAGCAGTAACAGCCACTGATTAGAAACTGCCACTGTGCCAGCAGCAGTAACAGCCACTGATTAGCAGCTGCCACTATGCCAGCAGCAGTAACAGCCACTGATTAGCAGCTGCCACTGTGCCAGCAGCAGTAACAGCCACTGATTAGCAGCTGCCACTATGCCAGCGGCAGTAACAGCCACTGATTAGCAGCCACTGTGCCAGCAGCAGTAACAGCCACTGATTAGCAGCCGCCACTGTGCCAGCAGCACTAACAGCCACTGATTAGCAGCCACTGTGCCAGCAGCAGTAACAGCCACTGATTAGCAGTGGCCACTGTGCCAGCAGCAGTAACAGCCACTGATTAGCAGCCACCACTGTGCCAACAGCAGTAACAGCCACTGATTAGCAGCCACCACTGTGCCAGCAGCAGCAACAGCCACTGATTAGCAGCTGCCACTGTGCCAGCAGCAGCAGTAACAGCCACTGATTAGCAGCTGCCACTGTGCCAGCAGCAGTAACAGCCACTGATTAGCAGCTGCCACTATGCCAGCGGCAGTAACAGCCACTGATTAGCAGCCACTGTGCCAGCAGCAGTAACAGCCACTGATTAGCAGCCACCACTGTGCCAGCAGCAGTAACAGCCACTGATTAGCAGCCACCACTATGCCAGCAGCAGTAACAGCCACTGATTGGCATCAGCCACTGCGCCAGCAGCAGTAACAGCCACTGATTAGCAGCTGCCACTGTGCCAGCAGCAGTAACAGTCACTGATTAGCAGCCACCACTATGCCAGCAGCAGTAACAGCCACTGATTAACAGCCACCGCTGTGCCAGCAGCAGCAGTAACAGCCACTGATTAGCAGCTGCCACTGTGCCAGCAGCAGTAACAGCCACTGATTAACAGCCACCGCTGTGCCAGCAGCAGCAGTAACAGCCACTGATTAGCAGCTGCCACTATGCCAGCGGCAGTAACAGCCACTGATTAGCAGCCACTGTGCTAGCAGCAGTAACAGCCACTGATTAGCAGCCGCCACTGTGCCAGCAGCAGTAACAGCCACTGATTAGCAGCCACTGTGCCAGCAGCAGTAACAGCCACTGATTAGCAGTGGCCACTGTGCCAACAGCAGTAACAGCCACTGATTAGCAGCCACCACTGTGCCAACAGCAGTAACAGCCACTGATTAGCAGTCACCACTGTGCCAGCAGCAGCAACAGCCACTGATTAGCAGCTGCCACTGTGCCAGCAGCAGCAGTAACAGCCACTGATTAGCAGCTGCCACTGTGCCAGCAGCAGTAACAGCCACTGATTAGCAGCTGCCACTATGCCAGCGGCAGTAACAGCCACTGATTAGCAGCCACTGTGCCAGCAGCAGTAACAGCCACTGATTAGCAGCCACCACTGTGCCAGCAGCAGTAACAGCCACTGATTAGCAGCCACCACTATGCCAGCAGCAGTAACAGCCACTGATTGGCATCAGCCACTGCGCCAGCAGCAGTAACAGCCACTGATTAGCAGCCACCACTGTGCCAGCAGCAGTAACAGCCACTCATTCGCAGTTGCCACTGTGCCAGCAGCAGTAACAGCCCCTGATTAGCAGCTGCCACTGTGCCAGCAGCAGTAACAGCCACTGATTAGCAGCTGCCACTGTGCCAGCAGCAGTAACAGCCACTGATTAGCAGCTGCCACTATGCCAGCAGCAGTAACAGCCACTGATTAGCAGCTGCCACTGTGCCAGCAGCAGTAACAGCCACTGATTAGAAGCTGCCACTGTGCCAGCAGCAGTAACAGCCACTGATTAGCAACTGCCACTGTGCCAGCAGCAGTAACAGCCACTGATTAGCAGCCACCACTGTGCCAGCAGCAGTAACAGCCACTGATTAGCAGCCGCCACTGTGCCAGCAGCAGTAACAGCCACTGATTAGCAGCCACTGTGCCAGCAGCAGTAACAGCCACTGATTAGCAGCCGCCACTGTGCCAGCAGCAGTAACAGCCACTGATTAGCAGCTGCCACTATGCCAGCAGCAGTAACAGCCACTGATTAGCAGCTGCCACTGTGCCAGCAGCAGTAACAGCCACTGATTAACAGCCACCGCTGTGCCAGCAGCAGCAGTAACAGCCACTGATTAGCAGCTGCCACTGTGCCAGCAGCAATAACAGCCACTGATTAACAGCCACCGCTGTGCCAACAGCAGCAGTAACAGCCACTGATTAGCAGCTGCCACTATGCCAGCGGCAGTAACAGCCACTGATTAGCAGCCACTGTGCCAGCAGCAGTAACAGCCACTGATTAGCAGCCGCCACTGTGCCAGCAGCAGTAACAGCCACTGATTAGCAGCCACTGTGCCAGCAGCAGTAACAGCCACTGATTAGCAGTGGCCACTGTGCCAGCAGCAGTAACAGCCACTGATTAGCAGCCACCACTGTGCCAACAGCAGTAACAGCCACTGATTAGCAGCCACCACTATGCCAGCAGCAGCAACAGCCACTGATTAGCAGCTGCCACTGTGCCAGCAGCAGCAGTAACAGCCACTGATTAGCAGCTGCCACTGTGCCAGCAGCAGTAACAGCCACTGATTAGCAGCTGCCACTATGCCAGCGGCAGTAACAGCCACTGATTAGCAGCCACTGTGCCAGCAACAGTAACAGCCACTGATTAGCAGCCACCACTGTGCCAGCAGCAGTAACAGCCACTGATTAGCAGCCACCACTATGCCAGCAGCAGTAACAGCCACTGATTGGCATCAGCCACTGATTAGCAGCTGCCACTGTGCCAGCAGCAGTAACAGCCACTGATTAGCAGCCACCACTATGCCAGCAGCAGTAACAGCCACTGATTAACAGCCACCGCTGTGCCAGCAGCAGCAGTAACAGCCACTGATTAGCAGCTGCCACTGTGCCAGCAGCAGTAACAGCCACTGATTAACAGCCACCGCTGTGCCAGCAGCAGCAGTAACAGCCACTGATTAGCAGCTGCCACTATGCCAGCGGCAGTAACAGCCACTGATTAGCAGCCACTGTGCCAGCAGCAGTAACAGCCACTGATTAGCAGCCGCCACTGTGCCAGCAGCAGTAACAGCCACTGATTAGCAGCCACTGTGCCAGCAGAAGTAACAGCCACTGATTAGCAGTGGCCACTGTGCCAGCAGCAGTAACAGCCACTGATTAGCAGCCACCACTGTGCCAACAGCAGTAACAGCCACTGATTAGCAGCCACCACTGTGCCAGCAGCAGCAACAGCCACTGATTAGCAGCTGCCACTGTGCCAGCAGCAGTAACAGCCACTGATTAGAAGCTGCCACTGTGCCAGCAGCAGGAACAGCCACTGATTAGCAGCTGCCACTATGCCAGCAGCAGTAACAGCCACTGATTAGCAGCTGCCACTATGCCAGCGGCAGTAACAGCCACTGATTAGCAGCCACTGTGCCAGCAGCAGTAACAGCCACTGATTAGCAGCCACCACTGTGCCAACAGCAGTAACAGCCACTGATTAGCAGCCACCACTGTGCCAGCAGCAGCAACAGCCACTGATTAGCAGCTGCCACTGTGCCAGCAGCAGCAGTAACAGCCACTGATTAGCAGCTGCCACTGTGCCAGCAGCAGTAACAGCCACTGATTAGCAGCTGCCACTATGCCAGCGGCAGTAACAGCCACTGATTAGCTGCCACTGGGCCAGCAGCAGTAACAGCCACTGATTAGCAGCTACCACTACGCCAGTGGCAGTAACAGCCACTGATTAGCAGCCACTGTGCCAGCAGCAGTAACAGCCACTGATTAGCAGCCACCACTGTGCCAGCAGCAGTAACAGCCACTGATTAGCAGCCACCACTATGCCAGCAGCAGTAACAGCCACTGATTGGCATCAGCCACTGAGCCAGCAGCAGTAACAGCCACTGATTAGCAGCTGCCACTGTGCCAGCAGCAGTAACAGCCACTGATTAGCAGCCACCACTGGGCCAGCAGCAGTAGCAGCCACTCATTCGCAGTTGCCACTGTGCCAGCAGCAGTAGCAGCCCCTGATTAGCAGCTGCCACTGTGCCAGCAGCAGTAACAGCCACTGATTAGAAGCTGCCACTGTGCCAGCAGCAGTAACAGCCACTGATTAGCAGATGCCACTGTGCCAGCAGCAGTAACAGCCACTGATTAGCAGCTGCCACTGTGCCAGCAGCAGTAACAGCCACTGATAAGCAGCCGTCACTGTTCCAGCAGCAGTAACAGCCACTGATTAGCAGCTGCCACTATGCCAGCAGCAGTAACAGCCCCTGATTAGCAGCTGCCACTGTGCCAGCAGCAGTAACAGCCACTGATTAGCAGCTGCCACTGTGCCAGCAGCAGTAACAGCCACTGATTAGCAGCTGCCACTATGCCAGCAGCAGTAACAGCCACTGATTAGCAGCTGCCACTGTGCCAGCAGCAGTAACAGCCACTGATTAGAAGCTGCCACTGTGCCAGCAGCAGTAACAGCCACTGATTAGCAACTGCCACTGTGCCAGCAGCAGTAACAGCCACTGATTAGCAGCCACCACTGTGCCAGCAGCAGTAACAGCCACTGATTAGCAGCCACCACTATGCCAGCAGCAGTAACAGCCACTGATTGGCATCAGCCACTGAGCCAGCAGCAGTAACAGCCACTGATTAGCAGCTGCCACTGTGCCAGCAGCAGTAACAGCCACTGATTAGCAGCCACCACTGTGCCAGCAGCAGTAGCAGCCACTCATTCGCAGTTGCCACTGTGCCAGCAGCAGTAGCAGCCCCTGATTAGCAGCTGCCACTGTGCCAGCAGCAGTAACAGCCACTGATTAGAAGCTGCCACTGTGCCAGCAGCAGTAACAGCCACTGATTAGCAGATGCCACTGTGCCAGCAGCAGTAACAGCCACTGATTAGCAGCTGCCACTGTGCCAGCAGCAGTAACAGCCACTGATAAGCAGCCGTCACTGTTCCAGCAGCAGTAACAGCCACTGATTAGCAGCTGCCACTATGCCAGCAGCAGTAACAGCCCCTGATTAGCAGCTGCCACTGTGCCAGCAGCAGTAACAGCCACTGATTAGCAGCTGCCACTGTGCCAGCAGCAGTAACAGCCACTGATTAGCAGCTGCCACTATGCCAGCAGCAGTAACAGCCACTGATTAGCAGCTGCCACTGTGCCAGCAGCAGTAACAGCCACTGATTAGAAGCTGCCACTGTGCCAGCAGCAGTAACAGCCACTGATTAGCAACTGCCACTGTGCCAGCAGCAGTAACAGCCACTGATTAGCAGCCACCACTGTGCCAGCAGCAGTAACAGCCACTGATTAGCAGCCGCCACTGTGCCAGCAGCAGTAACAGCCACTGATTAGCAGCCACTGTGCCAGCAGCAGTAACAGCCACTGATTAGAAACTGCCACTGTGCCAGCAGCAGTAACAGCCACTGATTAGCAGCTGCCACTATGCCAGCAGCAGTAACAGCCACTGATTAGCAGCTGCCACTGTGCCAGCAGCAGTAACAGCCACTGATTAGCAGCCACTGTGCCAGCAGCAGCAGTAACAGCCACTGATTAGCAGCTGCCACTGTGCCAGCAGCAGCAGTAACAGCCACTGATTAGCAGCTGCCACTGTGCCAGCAGCAGTAACAGCCACTGATTAACAGCCACTGCTGTGCCAGCTGCAGCAGTAACAGCCACTGATTAGCAGCTGCCACTATGCCAGCAGCAGCAGTAACAGCCACTGATTAGCAGCCACCACTGTGCCAGCAGCAGTAACAGCCACTAATTAACAGCCACCGCTGTGCCAGCAGCAGCAGTAACAGCCACTGATTAGCAGCTGCCACTGTGCCAGCAGCAGTAACAGCCACTGATTAACAGCCACCGCTGTGCCAGCAGCAGCAGTAACAGCCACTGATTAGCAGCTGCCACTATGCCAGCGGCAGTAACAGCCACTGATTAGCAGCCACTGTGCCAGCAGCAGTAACAGCCACTGATTAGCAGCCGCCACTGTGCCAGCAGCAGTAACAGCCACTGATTAGCAGCCACTGTGCCAGCAGCAGTAACAGCCACTGATTAGCAGTGGCCACTGTGCCAGCAGCAGTAACAGCCACTGATTAGCAGCCACCACTGTGCCAACAGCAGTAACAGCCACTGATTAGCAGCCACCACTGTGCCAGCAGCAGCAACAGCCACTGATTAGCAGCTGCCACTGTGCCAGCAGCAGCAGTAACAGCCACTGATTAGCAGCTGCCACTGTGCCAGCAGCAGTAACAGCCACTGATTAGCAGCTGCCACTTTGCCAGCGGCAGTAACAGCCACTGATTAGCAGCCACTGTGCCAGCAGCAGTAACAGCCACTGATTAGCAGCCACCACTGTGCCAGCAGCAGTAACAGCCAGTGATTAGCAGCCACCACTATGCCAGCAGCAGTAACAGCCACTGATTGGCATCAGCCACTGCACCAGCAGCAGTAACAGCCACTGATTATCAGCCACCACTGTGCCAGCAGCAGTAACAGCCACTCATTCGCAGTTGCCACTATGCCAGCAGCAGTAGCAGCCCCTGACTAGCAGCTGCCACTGTGCCAGCAGCAGTAACAGCCACTGATTAGCAGCTGCCACTATGCCAGCAGCAGTAACAGCCACTGATTTGAAGCTGCCACTGTGCCAGCAGCAATAACAGCCACTGATTAGCAGCTGCCACTATGCCAGCAGCAGTAACAGCCACTGATTAGCAGCCACTGTGCCAGCAGCAGTAACAGCCACTGATTAGAAGCTGCCACTGTGCCAGCAGCAATAACAGCCACTGATTAGCAGCTGCCACTATGCCAGCAGCAGTAACAGCCACTGATTAGCAGCTGCCACTGTGCCAGCAGCAGTAACAGCCACTGATTAGCAGCTGCCACTATGCCAGCAGCAGTAACAGCCACTGATTAGCAGCTGCCACTGTGCCAGCAGCAGTAACAGCCACTGATTAGCAGCTGCCACTTTGCCAGCGGCAGTAACAGCCACTGATTAGCAGCCACTGTGCCAGCAGCAGTAACAGCCACTGATTAGCAGCCACCACTGTGCCAGCAGCAGTAACAGCCAGTGATTAGCAGCCACCACTATGCCAGCAGCAGTAACAGCCACTGATTGGCATCAGCCACTGCACCAGCAGCAGTAACAGCCACTGATTATCAGCCACCACTGTGCCAGCAGCAGTAACAGCCACTCATTCGCAGTTGCCACTATGCCAGCAGCAGTAGCAGCCCCTGACTAGCAGCTGCCACTGTGCCAGCAGCAGTAACAGCCACTGATTAGCAGCTGCCACTATGCCAGCAGCAGTAACAGCCACTGATTTGAAGCTGCCACTGTGCCAGCAGCAATAACAGCCACTGATTAGCAGCTGCCACTATGCCAGCAGCAGTAACAGCCACTGATTAGCAGCCACTGTGCCAGCAGCAGTAACAGCCACTGATTAGAAGCTGCCACTGTGCCAGCAGCAATAACAGCCACTGATTAGCAGCTGCCACTATGCCAGCAGCAGTAACAGCCACTGATTAGCAGCTGCCACTGTGCCAGCAGCAGTAACAGCCACTGATTAGCAGCTGCCACTATGCCAGCAGCAGTAACAGCCACTGATTAGCAGCTGCCACTGTGCCAGCAGCAGTAACAGCCACTGATTATGTCACATGCCTGAACGGAGGAACAGGGTTTTGATGACAGTTTGCAGTATACAGACACTCAACCAAGGAATATGGTGCAAATATAATGTTTTATTGCAAATGCAGGCATACATACAAACGTGAATACAAACATTATGCAACCCTATTCACAGCACACAATATATACAAATAACCCGGGGAGCAGTGACAAATATATACAACTATCTGACGGCCCTTCGTTGCCCGGGTATGTATTTGGCTGAGCTGACTCCGCCCACTTTTTCTAACCCGAACACACAATCAATTTCTCAATGAGCTAGTTTGTTAGCTGTTTTTGGCATCAACATTTTGCACTGAAATGAAACTATTCTGATTGGCTGTGTGTGTCTCCACCCCCTTTCTGAGTTTGAACCTCAGTCACCCAATGATCAACTGTACCAGGTTTGAGGCTTGCGCCATTAACAGTGCAAGAATGGCAGCTATGGAATATTCCCCTTGAAAAGCAATAGGTGAATTTTGATTGGCTTTTGTAAGCTCCACCCACTTTTCTGAATATTAATCCCAGTCACCCAGCGACCAACTGTGCAAAGTTTGAGAACCCTACCATTAACAGTGTAAGAATGGCTGCAGTTTACATTTTTCCAATGACAATAATGCCACAGCATTGTCCGGGTATGTATTTGGCTGGTGTTGGCTGTGCCCACTTTTCTAACCCTAACACACAATTACTTATTTACTCAATAACCAAAATTGTTAGCTTTGGAGTCTTTGGCATCAATAATTTGCATTGAAATGAAACAAATCTGATTGGCTGTGGCTCCACCCACTTTCTGAAATTGTACCCCAGTCACCCAATGGTCAACTGTACCAGGTTTGAGGCCTGTGCGATTAACAGTGCAAGAATGGCAGCAATGTAAATATTCCCCTTGAAAATCAATAGGTGAATTTTGATTGGCTTTTGTAGGTTCCACCCACTTTTCTAAATATTAATCCCAGTCACGCAGCGACCAACTGTGCAAAGTTTGAGAACCCTACCATTAATAGTGTAAGAATGGCTGCAGTTTACATTTTCCCAGTAAAATTAAAAATTTGTATTTGTCTCCGCCCCCTTTTTGTATATGGGAATAAAAAGTATCCTATACTTTATTCCAGGTAATGTACTATGTGTGTGCCAAATTTCATTCAAATCCGTTCAGCCATTTTTGCGTGATCGAGTAACAAACATCCAAATATCCAAACATCCAAACATCCGAACGTTCCCATTTTAATACTAGCTGGACGCCCGGCGTTGCCCGGGTATGTATGTGGCTAGTGTTGGCTCTGCCCACTTTTCCTAACCCTAACACACAATTACTTAATGACCAAGTATGTGAGCTTTGCGGTCTTTGGCATCAATAATTTGCAATGAAATAAAATTAATCTGATTGGATGTGGCTCCACCCCCTTTTCTGAATTTGAACCCTAATCACCCAATGGCCAACTGTACCAGGTACAGGTGATTAACAGTGCAAGTAACTTGTGCCATTAACAGTGCAAGAATGGCAGCATTTAAATATTCACCTTAAAAATCAATAGGTGGATTTTGATTGGCTTTTATAGGCTCCACCCACTTTTCTGAATATTAATCCCAGTCACCCAGTGACCAACTGTGCAAAGTTTGAGAACCCTGCCATTACCAGTGTAAGAATGGCTGCAGTTTACATTTGCGCAATGAAATTTGTATTTTTCTCCTCCCACTTATTTCCTAACATTGTTCAGGTATGTATTTGGCTGGTGTTGGCTCCGCCTACTATTTCTAACCCTAACACACAATTACTCAATAACCAAGTTTGTGAGCTTTGCGGTCTTTGGCATCAATAATTTGCATTGAGATTAAACAAATCTGATTGGCTGTTTGTGACTCCACCCCTTTGTCTGAATTTGAACCCCAGTCACCCAATGACCAACTGTACCAGGTTTAAGGCTTGTGCCATTAACAGTGCAAGAATGGCAGCAATTACATATTCCCCTTGAAAATCAATAGGTGAATTTTGATTGGCTTTTGTAGGCTCCACCCACTTCTCTGAATATTAATCCCAGTCACCCAGTGACCAATTGTGCAAAGTATGAGAACCCTACCATTAACAGTGTAAGAATGGCTGCAGTTTACATTTTCTCAGTGAAATGTGTATTTGTCTCCTCCTACTGATGACCCGGCATTGCCCGATTATGTATTTGGCTGGTGTTGGTTGTGCCCACTTTTCCTAACCTTAACACACAATTAATCAATTACTCAATGACCAAGTTTGTGAGCTTTGCAGTCTTTGGCATAAGTAACCTGCATTAAAATGAAACAAATCAGATTGGCTGTGTGTGGCTCCACCCTGTTTTATGAATGTAAACCTCAGTCACCCAATGACCAACTGTACCAGGTTTGAGGCTTGTGCCATTAACAGTGCAAGAATGGCAGCAATGAAATATTCCCCTGAAAAATCAATAGGTAATTTTTGATTGCCTTTTGTAGGCTCCACCCACTTTTCTGAATATTAATCCCAGACACCTAGTGACCAATTGTGCAAAGTTTGAGAACCCTACCATTAACAGTGTAAGAATGGCTGCAGTTTACATTTTCCAGTGAAATTTGTATTTGTCTCCGCCCCCTTTTTGGTTATGGGAATAAAAAGTATCCTATACTTTATTCCAGGTAATGTACTATGTGTGTGCCAAATTTCATTCAAATCTGTTCAGCCATTTTTGCGTGATCGAGTAACAAACATCCAAACATTCAAACATCCGAACATCCGAACTTTTCCATTTATTATATTAGTAGGATTAGTAGTATTTATATAGCACTGACATCTTCTGCAGCACATTACAGAGTACATAGTCATGTCACTGACTGTCCTCAGAGGAGCTCACACTCTAATCCTACCATTGTCATAGTCTAATGTCCTACCATATTATTATTATCTATATATATAATAGAGTAAGTGCCTCAACCTTCAAACAAGAAGAAGAAGTAGCGCCCTGCCCCCAGGGCCGGTCCAAGCAAGAAGAAGAAGTAGCGCCCTGCCCCCAGGGCCGGTCCAAGCAAGAAGAAGGGGCTGGCCCAAGCAAGAAGAAGAAGTAGTGTCATATCAAACCAAGGGCAAAGAGGGATAATTTGCATATTCAGTAGCAGTGCATTGTGGGTAACCACCAATGTTTACTTATAGCGGAATTATTGCAGATTTGCTTCTGTTTTAAGAAGGAAAATTACACCAAGCTTTGCTTTTTTTAGTAGGAGGGCTTTTTGGTCTCTTTTATCCTCCTATACACATTCCCAGTGGTTTGGGTCACCCTGAGCTGCTTGGTTACTCTGTTGAACTGGTCCAAGCCCTATCTCATACAGCCATATCAATCCCTGCTAGTGATGGGAATTCTGGCTCTTCTCGGAGAATTGGCTCTTCTGAATCGGCTCCCATTAAAGAGCCGGCTCTTACGGCTCTCAATCGGCTCTTTATTAAATATCATTGGACACCACTCAGAGTCGGCGTAAAAGCCCCGCCCCCATCTCCATGGCAACTCCAGACTGCTTCTCTGACTGGTTCAATCCCTCCTGCTACTGCTCTGCTCTGCCCCATACACTCCTCCAAGCTGCGAGAGGAGGACTACATCTCCCAGCATGCCTCAGCGCCCTTTATTACATAGCAAAGCAGAGCTGTGTGGGGGGGCTGAGGCATCGGCTCTTTTAAAACTGAGAGCCGGCTCTTGTCGACCCATCACTACTATGTACTGATGAGGACCAAACGTCTGAAATAGGCTGTCACATGTGGGTTTGATGTGACTATGTAAAATTTAAAGCTATAAGGTTTGATTCACAAAGTGGTGCAACCTGTTTAGCACGTGAAGTGCTATTCATGGACTTTTGTGCACGCAAAGTGCCGTGATTCGTGCTATTGCGATCTTTTGCGTGCGCAATTTGCCGCGATCTGTGCGATCGCGGAATTTTGCGCACGCAAAAGACCGCGACCGCGCAAGTCGCGGCACTTTGTGCGCACAAAAGTCTGCGAACGGCGCTTCACGTGCTAACTTTTTAGCACACCCGTGCTTAACAGTTTGCACCGCTTTGTGAATCAGGCCCATAGGCTTGCTTGACTTACCAAGGGTGAAAAGGAATAATTTGCATATTTAGTAGCGGTGCATTGTGGGTAACCATAAATGTTCACTTATAGCTGAATTATTGCAGATTTGCTTCTGTTTTAAGAAGGAAAATTACACCAAGCTTTGCTTTTTTTTTTTTAGTAGGAGGGCTTTTTGGTCTCTTTTATCCTCCTATACACATTCCGAGTGGTTTGGGTCGCCCTGAGCTGCTTGGTTACTCTGTTGTACTGGCCCAAGCCCTATCTCATACAGCTTTATTAATTCCTGCTATGTACTGATGAGGACTAAATGTCTGACATAGGCTTTCTACATGTGGGTTTGATTTGAATGTGTAAAATGTGAAGCTGTAGGGCCTGATTCGCAAAGCAGTGCAAACTGTTTAGCATGGGTGTGCTAAATAGTTAGTACGTGAAGTGCCGCGATTTGCGCGATCACGGTCTTTTACGTGCGCAATTTTCTGCGAGTCGCACGATTGTGGAGTTTTGCGTGCGGAAAGTGCTGAGATTCGCAGAGTTTTGCGCGCGCAAAAGACCGCTATCGCGGCTCTTTGCGCAAGTCGCGGCACTTTGCGCGTGCAAAAGTCCGCGAACGGCACTTCACGTGCTAACTGTTTAGCACACCCGTGCTAAACAGTTTGCACCACTTTGTGAATCAGGCCCATAGGCTTGCTTGACTTACCAAGGGTGAAAATGAATAATTTGCATATTTAGTAGCGGTGCATTGTGGGTAACCACAAATGTTCACTTATAGCTGAATTATTGCAGATTTGCTTCTGTTTTAAAAAGCCAAATTACACTAAGCTTTGCTTTTTTTAGTAGGAGGTCTTTTTG